>NW_026882861.1:0-43359 GCF_032173495.1 Musca vetustissima
TGGATGAAATCAAAATCTTTTGAAACAAATTTGGTCCAAAGAAACATGGAGTCTAGGGCCAATACTTAGAACCATAATCGATTTGTAGAAATGTCGGTATAGGTACACTTTTTAATATGCTCCCTATATTTTCATTTCAAGTACCTGTCAGTATATCTATGCTGGAGGGTATCCAAAGTTCGGCCCGGGCGAACTTAACGCTTTTTCACTTTTTATTTTTTGCCTTTACGCATTTACTTGGGATTGCCTTTTTTGGCGGAAATACCCGTATGCATAAATAAGGAAATGTTCAAACAATGAATTATAAATTTGTATTGTTCCAGTTTGTAAATAAATAAAACAAAATGAAAATACTATTATTTACAAGTTTCGTTATATACAATTTTAAAGTAACAATAACGTTTATAATAAAATCAGCAAATTATGTTTTATCTTCTTCTCTACTTTATTTTTAGGTACTAGAAGACTTTAATGGTGTATTTGCTTTGGAGATAATGTAGATAACTTTAACCATTATTATCAGCAGTGTAAGTATAACAGAGTTTAACAAAAGCATCGACTTAAAACCTTGTGTGTATGGGTATGTTTTTTTACCCTTAAGTTGCCAGAAGTTTCCTTCAAGTTTTTATTTCTCTTCTCATTTGTTACAAGAAAAAAAGAAAAAAGAAATAATAAATATAATTCACAAGTATATTTCTACCGCAGTTGACTGTTACCATCACAAAGTCGTCAGCATCTCCCAGCTCCTATAGCAGCACAGGTGTTGGAAATTTGTTTCTTTGTTAAGAAAATGCTAGAATTTCCGTTGAACAACAAAAGTTTTCCATTCCGATAACAAAAAGTGAATTATGGACCAGCTATAAAAACCAGGCGTACGTCTCAACACATGCTTTATAAATCACTGCCATAGCATACGTCTGACAGCAAACCATTTTTCTGGGCAATATGACCTTAGTCAAAGTAGAATTTCTCCATGTGCGGTATTTTTTTTTTTTTCTATTGATTGACTTTAATTTGGAACCAAGTCAAAATGTCTTTCGGTTGGGGTCTACGACTGCTATATGTCACATAGAAATCGGCTGGGATCTTCAAAATACCTAAAATGAAGTCGCACATTTATATGGTGAGACATTTCAAAGCATTGTTCTAAGTAGACATTTTTCTGCTAGGGGGTTATAAACGAGGGTTACTTTCTATATTATTGGACTAATATTAAATTAAAATTTCTAAAATTTTTCTTGCCCTCCAACCAATTTGACAAACCACATTTTACACTGCAAAGCATGGAGTTAAACACTTCTGGCTCCAAAAATCGTTCACATAGCCTAAATTTCATGGCGGCATTCTAGTTATGAAATATTGGGAAACCAGTAAGGAAATTTCAAAAGTCGGACGGGCCGACTATATGATATCCCTTCACCACTTTGGGTACATACAAGAGATGTTAATATCTACAATATCCTGTAGATAAAACAGACATAGAACTATTGGAGGACCATTGAGATGGAATCGGCCGAAATTAGATGTGCTATCTAGATAGATATTTCAACTAATTGAAACCAGTAAGGAAAGTAGTAAAGTCGGACTGGGCCGACTACATGATACCCTTCACCAACTTTGGTATATTCTACATATGTATCCTAAAAGACGAAGCTATGTTATATCTATATCTGAACAGATTTCAAGGAAACTGTATGTTAATTTATATTAACTTCAGTACATTGTGTCAATCGGCCTAGCTAGGGGTCTTGAGTGCACCATTTACTTAAAATCGAACGAAAATATATATAGGAGGTGTTTGTAAATCTGATCCGATTTTCAGGAACTTTGCTCACATCATTCTAGACGTGATTCAGTACGCTATACCAAATCGAAAGATATGGGGGCATTGCTGCAGCACTTACATAAAATGGGACGAAAATATATATGGGAGCTATATCTAAATCTGAACCAATTTTCACGAAATTTAGCACACCTTATTCCAGACTTAATTTAGTACGCTATGCCACAAATCGTGCAAATCAAAATATTTGCAGGGAATTTGGCGAACCATTTACCTAAAATCGGGTAAAACTATATGATTAGCTATATCTAAATGTGAACCGATTATAACCGAAATTCGTACAAATCTAATGATTTTCAGGGACTTTGGTGCACTATTTAACTAAAATCGGATGAACCTATATATAGGAGCTATTCCTTAAAACTTACTTAAAATCGGAAGAAACTATATACGGGAGTTATCAAAATCTGAACCGATTTTCACGAAACTTAGCACACATCATTCTAGACTTAATGTAATACCCTATGCCAAAATTCGTTCAAAACAAAAGATTTGCAGGGACTTTGATGCACCGTTTACCTAAAATCAGGCGTAACTATATACGGGAGCTATATCTAAATCTGCAACGATTTTCACGAAACTTAGCACACGTCATTCAAGACTTTATTTAGTACGCTATGCCAAAATTCGTGAAAACCGAAAGATTTGCAAGGACTTTGATGGGACATTTACCTAAAATCGGGCGAAAGTTTATATGGGAGCAATATCTAAATGAACCGATTTTCTTGATATTTATCACACATCATTGTCGACTCAATTTAGTACGTTATGACAAAATTCGTGCAAATCTAAAATCCGACAAAAATATATATGGGAGCTATATCTGAACCGATTTGCACGAAACTTATCACACGCCATTCTACACTTAATTCAGTACGCTATGCCAACATTCGTGCAAATTTAATGATTTTCATGGACTTTGGTGCACCATTTACCTAAAATCGGGCGAAAATATATATGGGAGCTATATCTAAATCTGAAACGATTTTCTTGCTATTTATCACACATCATTGTCGACTCAATTTAGTACGTTATGCCAAAATTCGTGCAAATCTAAAATCGGACAAAAATATATATGGGAGCTATATATAAATCTGCAACGATTTTCTCCAATTTCAATAGGGTTCGTCCTTGGGCCAAACCAATGGGCTGTGCCAAATTTCATCCAATTCGGATCATAAATGCGACCTGTACTTTGCTCACAAAAATACATGGACGGACGGACAGACAGACGGACATGCATAAATGGACTCAGAACGTGATTCTCAATGTGATACATATTCTCAAAAGGAACAATGGGTCTATCTCGATTCCTTTTGCCTGTTACAAACATATGCACAAAGGCATTCGCTATGTATCTTTTTTATCAATCATAAAGAATAGGACGAAAGTATATATGAGAGCTATATCCAAATCTGAGCCGATTTTTACAAAATTTCGTAGTCATCAGTTTGGACTAATTCCGTACTCTGTGCAGAATTTTGTCTCAATCGGACAAATATTGGGAGTTTGGTGCATCATTCACATAAAATCGGACGAAACCATATATGGAAGCTACATCTAAATCTGAACCGATTTCAACAAAACTTGACGTATATCAATCTGGACTTAATTCAGTACTCTGTGCAAAATTTTGTCTCCATCGGACAAATATTGGGAGTTTGGTGCATCATACACAAAAAATCGGACGAAACTGTAGATGAGAGCTATATCTAAATCTGAAACCATTTTGTCCAATTTCAATAGAGTTCGTCCTTGGGCCAAATAAGTGAACTGCGCCAAATTTCATCCAAGTCGGATCATAAATGCGACCTGTATTTTTTTCTTAAAAATAAGTGGCCGGAGGGACATGCGCCAATCGACTAAGAAAGTGATTCTATGGATATTCTCAAACGGAACCATGGGCCCATCTCGATTTTTGCCATATTGATTTTTCAATTAATTCTGAACATCACAAAACATGGCTGTACATCAAACCTTTGTCTATTAGAATAATAAATTATGGAAACTGCGAGGAACATTCCAATAATCCGGAATTGCCGAAACACTGTTGAAAAATGTAAAATACAAAAATTTCAAGACAAGTAAAAAAGTTTCAGTCGGGTTTTCCGATAGATTTATACCCACAGCCTATGGTTTGCGAAGGTCTTCGAAATAACTACACACTGGTTTTATTATTAAATAGTTAACCACCTGTGGAGATGTGCCAGAAGAATTTGCTCTATAGAATTATATATTTGAATGCCTGTAGAGGTAGATCAATGGGTTCCATCTTCGGTTATGAATTAAGTTTGGTAAAAGTATTACAATTTGCAGAGTTTGGATTAAATCGGACATTACATATTATATTGAACTAAAAAATATTCAAATTCTTGACACTTTGTGGAGAGTTACCAGAAGGACTAGTCCGATGGGTCCCATCTTCGGACATAATCTAGGGTTGGGAAAAAATATTACGATCTGTAAAGTTTGGGTCAAATCGGACGTTCCATTCGTTTAATACTGGACTTATACAAATTTGAACCGTTGTGGAGAAGTAACTTGAAAGAATGCGCCGGTAAGTCCCATCTTCCAAAAATATGCAGGTTTAGTAAAAATATTAGGTTAGGTCGCATGATATTACAAAATTAAATTGCATCAAAATTTTGACCATTGTGTTTGGGAGGTACCGAATTTGATATGAGTTTGGATAAAAATACTACGATGTTAATTCCTTGAGAGTTATTGTGTAGATAAAAGATTTTTTTTTTTTTTTTTGAGCAGGGATTGGGTTATGGGTGAAAAGAATGAAAATATACCAATACTGTTTTCTTGTCTTTAAACGCCCTATCTAAAAAACGTCGTTCTAAAATATATGGGAGCTATATCTAAATCTGAACCGATTTTAATTGCTAGAAATTAATTTATTTTAACTTCAGTACGTTGTACAAAATTGAGAGCCAATCATAAGAACTTTGGCTCTTAAGTGTTCAATTTACATTAAATCGGAAGAAAATATATAGGGAGCTATATATAAATCTAAATCGATTTTTCGAAACTTAGAACACATCATTGTAAACATACGATGTGACAAGTTTCGTTCAAATCGAATGATATATAAGGACTTCGGTGCACTATTTAAATTGAATCGGATGAATTTATATAGAAGGTATATCTAAATCTGTACCGATTTTCAGAAAAGTAAACACATATAATTCTAGACTTTATTCAGTGCTCTAAAGATATACAGGGACTTTGGTGCTTCATTTTCATTAAATCGGACAAAAATATATATGGGAGCTATACCTAAATCTAAACCGATTTTCACGAAACTTAACACACATCATTCTAGACTTAATTCAGTACTCTGTGCCAAATTACGTGCAAATCGAAAGATAGATAGGGACTTTGGTACAACATTTACATTAAATCGGATCAAAATATAATATATGGGCCAAATAAATGAGTTGTGCCAAATTTCATCCAAATCCTAACATTACACATTCTACGATAACTCCTTCTATTTTTGGCCGCATTTAATATGAACACACAGCATAGTGCTACATGGTCTTTATCTCTGTTATATTTTAAAGAAAACCAGACAAATTCAATTTGCAGTATATATATATATATATATATGAGAACAGCAAGAAGAGAAATGACAAAAAGGCAACCTCGAGACTAAAACCTATACTAACCACATCAATTGTCAAGGTAATGTTTGGAGCATTTTGAAAAATTAGGTTTATTAACTATGTAATATATTTTTTGGCCATGAATGCTTTTGTATTACTGAATAAATAAATAAAAAAATAGTTATTTCTTGCTTCTTATTTTTACCGCCTCACTTCCCCTACTTTATACTTGATTTGTACAATTTCTATATAAAAATAAATCTTCGTCAACATCTCACATTATGTTTTATTTTTACTGATTTATTGTATTTTATTCATTCAATGTTGTAAACTGCAGTGATTTCTATTGTTGTTACAAATTATTTGAGTAAATATAAAAACCCAATTCTCCCCTGGTTTGGTGATGAATTTTGGTATTGCTGTTATTTGGAAAATAAGTGCAAAAATCGTTAAGTTCGGCCGAACTTTGTATGTCGTTCACCAGGTATACCAAAAATAGGACCTATGCCGACATTTCTATAAACCGATTTATGTAAACCATAATGTACAATAAATACAAATTTCAGTACTTTTTTATGGAGATTTTTCCTAACAACATCAAAAATTGGACCGATATTGGCGACACGCGGAACAAATCAGATAACTATTTTAATATAAAACCATTAAGGAAAGTAGTAAAATCGGACTGTCTATATGATACCGTTCACCGCTTTGGGTATATTCAACGGAAATATGTGATCATTATCAATATGTGAACCGACTAACATCAATCAATACACTTCCCATTCTACCACTTATGCAAAATTTCATTACATTCCGGAAAATTTAGAGTCGTTTGAGTACAATGGGATACATTTATGTAAATCGGTTTAAAGCTAACTCGACATGCGGCATTCAGTATGCTGCACTGTTCAAAATATAGCAGGGACCGAAAATAACAGTTATTTTTTAAAATGCGAACAAAAAAATCTTCATGTTAGAGACATGGGACACCAATAGTGTCATATACCAATAGATTCGTGTTGAGGAGCCCATTAAGGATATTGAGTGATCTTGAGAAAACACTCTCAGTTCTCATGTTAAGGATTATTTTTTAACGGAAAAAATAAACGTTGATTTTTAAGTGTTAAAAATGATTTTTATTTTTTCCGTCAAAAATAAAAGTCTTTTTGGGAATTTTATTATTTCCGTCAAAAATAACAGTCTTTTTGGGATTTTTATTTTTTCCGTCAAAAATAAAAGTCTTTTTGGGATTTTTATATTTTCCGTCAGAAGATAAAACTCTTTTTGGGATTTTTATTTTTTCCGTCAGGAAATAAAACTCTTTTTTCCCAAAAAGACTGTTATTTTTGACGGAAAAAATAAAAATCGTTTTTAACAGTTAAAAATCAACGTTTATTTTTTCCGTTAAAAAATAAATAATTAAAGTTGATTTTTTTTTAGGTCACATAATAACAGTTATTTTTTACCTGATTTGATATAAGTTATAACCGTTACGGTCCCTGAAATATAGTCTCAATCAGGCATTCGTGAAACCGATCGAAAATGTATATGGAAGCTAAGTCTGCATCTGCGCCGATTTCAACAGTCTCAATTTATTACCTACTTGCATAGTCTCCAGTCTCAGTTTGATTACCTACTTACATAGTTGGCTTGCGACAGAACATTGGTTCCATATGACGAGCTTAAAAAAGATTTCCAGTCGTGTCGGTCTTTTGCGCATATCATCCAATTTGAAACACTCTGTTCCGAGATGTTGTCTTCCACTTGGTCTTTTCATCTTATTCTGTGTGACCCATCAGCTGGTTCGCTTTTATATGCCTACTGAGCTGGGACATTTTCATCCATTCTCACAACATGACCTAGGCAACGTAGTCGCTGCAGCTCGATACGTCTGGCAATGCCGATGACAAGAACATTTCTTTAATGGATGGTAACTGGAGATAAGATAAAATGGATCACATGCGAAAACGATCGTGGCCAAAGAGCGGTGAAGCAACTCCAACGGTGGCCAAACCAGGACTAACGGCCAGGAAGGTTCTGCTATGCATTTGGTAGGACTGGAAGGGAACTATTTATTATGAGTTGCTTACATTTGGTCAAATGCTAAATTCTAATCTATACTGTCAACATCTGGACCGTTTGAAGATAGCAATTGACCAGAAATTGACCAGAATTGACCAGCAGGAGAGGTGTGGTGTTCCACCAATACAATGCTAGGACACACACATCTACAGTGACTCACCAGAAACTTCGGGAGCTTGGCTGTGAAGTTTTATATATAATATATGTATATATATATATATATATTAGTTATATCTAAATCTGTCTTTGATACTCCATTAACATGATATCAGACGAATATATATAAAATATATAAAATATATATGGGAACTATATATAAATCTGAATCGATTTTTAGGAAACTTAGCACACATCATTCTGCACTCATTTCAGTATGCTTTGCCAAATTTTGTGCAAATCTAATCTAAAAATCGTATGAAATTTTATATGGGAGCTATATCCAAATCTGAACTGATATTTACATAACTTAGCAAATGTCATTCTATACTCCACCTAACCGAAAGAAATATAAGGGCTTTTGTACTCCATTTACATGAAGTCAGAAGAAAATATATGTGGGAACTATATTCAAATCTGAAACGATTTTTGCGAAACTTTACACACATCATTCTAGACGCAGTTCAGTACGATATACCAAATTTCGTGAAAATCGAAAGATATATAGGTACGTACACCATTTACATTAAATCGGGCGAAAATATATATGGGAGCTATATTCAAATCTGAAACGATTTTCACGAAACTTAACACGCATCAGGCTTAATTCAGTAGGCTTAATTCAGTACGTTATGCCAAATTTCGTGCAAATCGAAAGATATGTGGGGATTTCGGAACACCATTTACATTAAGTCGGACGAAAATATTTATGGGAGCTATATCTAAATCTGAACCGACGTTTCCCAATTTCAATAGCGTTCGTCATTGGGCCAAATAGAAGAGCTGTGCCAAATTTCATCCAATTCGGATCATAAATGCGAACTGTACTTTATTTACAATTTAACATGGACAGACAGATGGACGGACGAGCGGACTGACATGCATAAATCGACTGCATATTCTCAAAAGGAACCATGTGTCTATCTCGTTTCATTTTGCCTGTTAAAAACATATGTACAACGACATAATACCCAGTATCATAGTGTGGTAAAGGATATAAAAACGATTCCGATAGAAATGCCAATATATTTAGGCCATGTACAAATTTAAAACACTTTGAATGAGTTAATCACATTAGTTTTAAACAAAATATAAAAATACTTTGTTAAAAAAATTCTACATTTTATACGAAATTAAATGTTAACATTTTACGGATTGGTATTCAAGAAAAATGTTTCCTTTAATTAAATTAAGACATTTCCTTGATTTGTTTCTCCTACTAGGCATATGGTCATTTTTCTTCGTATTTATACCCTACACAACTATGTTGTCAGGGTATTATAGCTTTGTGCAGCGCCAAAAGTTTGTAACGCCGCGAAATATTGGTCCTAGACCCACCTTTAAGTATACCGATAGTCATACCTCGACTAGTTGAGTCGATCTAGACATGTCCGTCCGTCTGTCCATTATAATTTGTAAACACGATACAGGCCACAGTTATGGACCAATGGATGGGTTCTGGCCAATGAAGACCCCTATTGTTTTTGGAAAAGATCGGTTAATATTTAGGGGATGAAATATACCAAAGACATTATTTTTGTCGCCTTTTCTGGTCGCTCCAGAGGCCGCAATTATGGCCCAAATCCCGTGAATTTTTGCATGGAGAAGGGGATCGGGCCAGAGAATAAGCATGCAAGCCTTGATAAAGATCGGTCAATATTTAGTGGGCCAAATGGACCCTGACTTTTGTGAGAAAAATGACAAAATTTGTATTCTATAGCGTATATATTTACCCCTGAAGATTTGTCCGATTTATGCTATGTCTCTTCTATCTACAGCATATTTTATATATTAGGATCTCTTTCATGCACTTAAAGTGGTGAAGGGTATCATGTAGTCGGCACCGACCGACTTTTGAACTTTGCTTACTGGTTTTAATATTGTATTTCAAAATGTAATGTGTTTCTGTTTATTCATTACATCTGATCGAAATAAAATTATATGTCGTTTAAGTCATGTCCGTCTGTCTATTGAAATCATGGTAAAGCTCGTAATATTTACGATAAAGCACAGACATAACGGCTTCTCTTTAGTATAGCCCCCATATAACGGTACCTATATTCGGTATTTTATAGTTTTTGGACACGGGTTTCAATTTATTTGGCTGTAGTTTTTATACGCTTCACCACACTGTGGTACAGGGTATTATGTCTTTGTGCATATGGTTGTAACAGGGAAAAGAAAACGAGATAGACCCATGGTTTCTTTTGAGAATATGCATAGAATCAATTTCTAAGTCGATTTATGTGCGTATGTGCGTTCGTCCGTCTGTTGGTGTTAAATAGTAAACATAATACAGCTCGCATTTATTGTCCAATTTGGATGAAATTTGGCACACCAAACAACCAATGTTTGTACGATTGAAACAAAATTTTGTACAGCGTAATGAATTATGTCCATGAATGATGTCCGTGAAGTTTTTTTGAAATCGGTTCATATTTAGATATAGATCCCATATATAGTTTCGTCCGATTGTATGTACATGGTGCACCAAACTCCCAAGAATTGACCGATTGACACAAAACATTGTACAGCTTATTAAATTAGTTCCATAATGATGTATACGAGGTTTTGTAGAAATCGGTTCATATTTAGATATAGCTCTCATATATAGCTTCGTCCGATTTTTGGTAAATGGTACACCAAATTTCCAATATTTGTCCGATCTATACAAAATTTTGTCCAGCGTACTGAATTTTGTCCAGTTTGATGTCCTTGTAGTTTTGTGGAAATCGGTTGAGATTTAGATATAGCTCCCATATATATTTTCGTCCGACTATATGTAAATTTGTCCGATTCAAACAAAAATTTGGGTAGTGTACTGAAATAGGTCCATATTGATGTATCGATGATTTATATTATCAAAATGGTACACCAAACTCCCAAGAATTTCGCTGAATTAAGTCCAGGTTAATGTCTGTGGAGTTTTTTTTTTAAATCGGTTCATATTTAGATATAGCTCCCATATATAATTTTTCATAGATTTCATATGTGCAAGCGTTTTTTAATTGGTTCTTATATCTATGTAGATCACACATTTCTATCTACAGGATAGTCGGCCCGTCCGACTTTTGAACTTTCCTTACAGTTTGTTTTTTAATATTTTCTCAATAAGTATAATTTTTTCAAAAATATTTTTAAAGTACCTACAGCGTGAATTTTTATACCCTACACAACTATGTTGTCAGGGTATTATAGCTTAGTGCAGTCCCAAGAGTTTGTAACGCCGCGAATAATTGGCGGGTCAAATGGACCTTGATTTTGTGTGAAAAATTACAAAATTTGTGTTCTATAGCGTATTTATTTACCACTGAAGGACATAGACCCGAGAAGTTGATAGTGAATATGTCAGTGTAAGGAAGAGGTTCTGTTGACCTCTAATCGGGAAAGAGGGTGCAACTATCACGAAATATTGCCCAGGCTCGGAATAAAAATCCGCAGAAAGTTGAAGCCACGTGGTAGTTGTGTAGGGTATCGTATGGACGGCCCCGTCCGACTATACTGATCCGCTCACTGGTTTAAAAATTAATATTTTTTGACCGTAATCATTTTTAAAAGACCAACACTATGTTGTCAGGGTATTATAGCTTAGTGCAGTCCCAAGAGTTTGTAACGCCGCGAATAATTGGCGGGTCAAATGGACTTTGATTTTGTGTGAAAAATGACAAAATTTGTGTTCTATAGCGTATTTATTTACCACTGAAGGACATAGACCCGAGAAGTTGATAGTGAATATGTCAGTGTAAGGAAGAGGTTCTGTTGACCTCTAATCGGGCAAGAAGGTGCAACTATCACGAAATATTGCCCAGGCTCGGAATAAAAATCCGCAGAAAGTTAAAGCCACGTGGTAGTTGTGTAGGGTATCGTATGGACGGCCCCGTCCGACTATACTGATCCGCTCACTGGTTTAAAAATATATTTTTTTTTGACCGTAATCATTTTTAAAAGACCAACACGATTAGCGTGGATTTTATAAGTAATATCTTTCAAGCACTAACAGTCTAGAGCGTGAAACCTTATATATTTGTTCGATGAGAAAATGGACACCACCTACCTACCGTTGGGCTACCTTCTTTAAAGAGCGACGGTTCCATAACGGAATGCCATAACATAGCCAACATATTAATATTTTAACAGTTTTCACACAAAAGTCAGGGTCCATTAGACCCTCTAAATATTGACAGATCTTTATAAAAACAAGCATGCTCATTCTTTGATCCCCTTTTCCATATAAAATAGTGTAATAATCGGGTCATAATTGTGGCCTCTGGAGTGCCTAAAAAACAGACTCAAATAAGGTTCCGCAATCATAAAGGATCATATCCAAAAACTAAACTAGAAATAGGGGTCTTTTCTGGCCAGACCCCGCCCTGTATGCATTTCGTGGAGATTAGTCCATAACTGTATTGTGTTTACAAATTATAGTGGGCAGACGGACGGACGGACGAACATGTCTAGATCGGCTCAGCTAGTCGAGATATGACGATCGGTATGTTTAAAGGTGGGTCTAGGACCAATACTTCGCGCCATTACAAACACTTGGGGCCTTACAAATTTCCATATTTTGCGGGTTATGGGCACGTATTCCCTCCCATGAATGTTGTTTGGTATTTTGAATTCGTAACAAATATTATTATTATTATTTTTATATTGGTCTACATTTTACGATTTATTTACTGAATTTTGTTTTTATAGTAACCACTGAAAGAGGACCGGAATGGAACACGGCGCTGGTTCCCTAGAATAAAAAGTTAGTAAGAAATACAAAACTAGAAGCATAAAATAAATAACTGAAAAAAGTTATCTTATATTTTCGCCTAGTGTTTATTTTATAGAAAAATATTTTTTAGCGTCAACTCAGTTAGTTTTTTTTAATGAGAAATTTGCCATATAAATTCCGAAAATTGAAAAATTACATATTGAATGCCATGTGGAAAAAGTTGTAATATTGTGTCATATTACCAGTATGTCACTCTCATCAATTGTCAATATGTTTGTGTATGTAACAGTACATTGTTGTTCCCTTTAGCAGCGCATAATAATTGTAACAGTTGTTTGTTATTGTTTCCTCCTTAACGTTCTACTCATCTGCAATAATTATGGATAGGTATCCATAATTGAAATATCATTTACTGTGTTTTAACTCATTTTATTTTACATTTATACTAACAAAGTTGTCGTTGATGTTGTTATATTTGTTATAATGCATTTTTAATATATCATATCAATGTTTTAAACTAATTAGCCAAGTGTCATCGGCAAATGCGGCAACATAACGCCGTGTCATGGCACTATCTGAACACAACATGAATAGTGGTAATAACTATGTGGCACATCCTGCCTTGTCACCCGCACATGGTGCGTACGCAGGGACTCCTGAGTAGTATCTTGAGTTCTGTTTCTCATACCCTTCAACACAATGTTGTACCCTTCACCACACACTTATTTTTATTTGAAATTGCAACATGACAATTTGAAAACAATCAGTAATCAAATTTAATTTGTTTTCCACTCTTTGATGATTGATTGTTAATTGGGCTGATATTAATATTAATTTTATTTCCTTATTTTTTTTTCAGGTGAGTGGGAGTGTTAACTGAAATGGACAAAAAGGGGGCTCAAGAGTGAGCCAAACAAACCATTCGTTAAAACCTACACAACTATGTTGTCAGGGTATTATAGCTTTGTCCAGCCCAAAGAGTTGTAACGCCGCAAAATATTGGTCCTAGACGCACATTGACTAGCTGAGTGGATCTAGACTGTGTGCCCCTCCATCCGCCTGTCTATTATAATTTGTAAAAACAATACAGGCCACAGTTTTGGACCAATCGTCACGAAATTCTGCATGTAGGGCCGGTTGTTTTTTGCGAAGATCGGATAATACTTGGGAGTTGGAATGGCCACAATTTGCGCCTAATATATATGGAGAATGGGGTCGGGCCAAAGAATACGAATGCTTTTTTTGATAAAGATCGATCAATATTTAATGGTTCAAATGGACCCTTAGTTTTGGGTAAAAAATTACAAAGTTTGTATCCTATGGCGTATATATTTACCACAAAGGGACATAGACCCGAGAAGTTTATAGTATATCCAAGAGGAGTGGTTGACCTTTAAATTGATACCAATTATATTTTCGAATGTACTTAAATATTTACAGGTACTTATGTGTTCAGATATTATATAGTAACCTATTACCACACTAGAGGGCGGAAATATAGAGCTGATCCATTAGGTTCCAGTGATGGTCAAGGACAACTTTCGGTGATGATCAGATAATAATTAGACCGAAAACTTATTAATTTTGCGTTGATCTGTATGACACAATTATACACAACACAGACCACGGCGAAGGGAATCTGGACATGTAAGTAGAAGAGTTGTACTGAATATTAGTAATATTCGAAAAAAGCCAGCGTAAGGGTGATGTGCTGTTGACCTAATGCAAATATCACGAAATATTGCCCAGGCTCGGAATAAACATCCACAGAAAGTCAGAGTTCCGTGGTTGTTGTGTAGATTATCGTATGATCGGCCCCGTCCGACTATACTGCTCCGCTCACTGGTTTTTGTTCAGAATTGATGGTAATTGGTTGTCAGTATAAGGTAGTTTACGCAATAAGAATGTTCTTGTCGTGTGACGTGGTAGTAGGTAGGATGGAACATCCACAAAATACTCCAATTTAGAGGTTGCAGTTATATAAGACCGTTACTAACGTACATAGTTTTTATTTCAAGAGGTTGGGTGGATATAAAAATTCAATATGAAAATTTTCATTGCAGAAAAAATATGTGTGAGTACGTCCCTGGGGGCGATACCTAAAGCAGGACCAATATTGATTACATCGCTAGGCCTGATTGAGTACTGAAATGGGGTAGGTATCGAGTTCTAGTTTTATTTTCTATCCGCATGTAGAATGATTAGAACAATGTCTTAGAACCAAACCCAAAACGCGGAACAAATCAGATAACTAGTTTAATGCAAAAAGGGGGTTATGTGGGGCTACCCCAAAAAGGGGGCAGATATTAATAATTTTTGGTAGGGAGATTTGTTACCATATACGACTATAAAATACCAAATTGCAGCGAATTCGGTTGAAAAACAAAATACCGAAAATTGGGGGTACCCTAATATGGAGGATATCGGAAAAAACTAGACCTATATTCATAATTTTTTGTGGAGAGATTTGATACCTACTAAGAACTCAAAAAACTAAATTACAGCCAATTTGGTGGAAAAATACGATCAAAACCCTCAAAATACTGAAAATTAGGAGGTACCGTTTTATGGGGGCTACCAGAAAAAGTGTACCTAACCCCAAAATACCGAAAATACCGGAGCTATACCTGAACGTGGACCGATATATCCCATCTTCGAACTTGACCTGCCTGTAGAAAAATGAGAAACCTATGCAAATATTCAGCACCCTATCTCAAGTGTTAGAAGACCTATACGAACTTCGTGTTAGAGGACCATTCTAAAGTTCGTAATCCCTTATAGAGATATAGTACAATAGTCGTCCGTTAAAAAATGTATGATTTATACACATTTTTGTAGTGATTCTGTGTAACGTGTCAAAAGCCACATACATACCCATCATAGCAACAACCTCGCATGACGTCCTCGTGAGTACTAGGAACGAGTGCATAGGCATTTGCTCTCGCCACCTACTCTATCATATAATTCTCATTTACGTTGTGATTCCGCAAACTTAAGTATTTCACTTTCATCTACTGAGGGTGGCTTGCCATTGCATAGGCTTGCTATTTTGTGTTGTGGATGTTCATTGCACTAACGATCATTCACAATTCTTTTGGGTGGCTACCCACTGTGGCGGCTACATAAATACTGTTCCACACAGAGGCTTCGGCTTACTGTTCCACACAGAGACTTCGGTCTACTGTTCCACACAGAGGCTTCGGCTTACTGTTCCACACAGAGACTTAGGTCTACTGTTCCACACAGAGGCTTCGGCTTACTGTTCCACACAGAGGCTTCGGTCTACTGTTCCGCACAGAGGCTTCGGCTTACTGTTCGTAGTTAGATATAGTAGATTGTACGAGAACTTAGTCAGTAAGCAACTACTAACATCGTTCCCGATTACCGTTAAATCGTCGTTGCCCATCATCGTACTGACACCCGACAATCATCATTCCCGATCACCGTCAAAGCATCGTTGCCGATCATCGTGCTGATACCCGACAACCATCATTCCCGATCACTGTTAAATCGTCGTTGCCGATCATCGTACTGACACCCGACAACCATCGTTCCCGATCACCTTTAAATCGTCGTTGCCGATCATCGAACTGACACCAGATAACCATTATTCCCGATCACCGTTAAATCGTCGTTGCCGATCATCGAACTGAACCAGACACCAGACAACCATCATTCCCGATCACCGTCAAAGCATCGTTGCCGATCATCGTGCTGATACCCGACAATCATCATTCCCAATCACCGTTAAATCGTCGTAATCGCTCCTGATAATCACCAGCATATGAAACCATCCGAAATCAATTATTTGTATCGCATATTTATATAAACACACTAGTATCAAAATCAATAAACATCAGATTTTTAACCCCAAAAGGGAGACACTAGTCTTTTCAATCAATAAGGTTTTGTGGGTCCTTATGGAGACCTTGGACACGACTGGGCTAACCTCAGCCGACGAGAAAACCACGTTACATCTGTGCATATTCTCTAAAGGAAATGTGGGTCTATCTCGTTTCCTCGTTTCCATATTATGTTTGTAACAGACAAAAGGAAAGTCATCCATTTTTTAACCGATTTTTTTGATTTTTCTCATTTTCTAAACTTAAAGTTAAACTTTGAAAAAAAGTCCGTTTGCATTGATGACGATATACTCTCTGTGTTTGCTAAACTCTGTGTTTTCATGGAACTCGTTTTTGCTTTGTTCGAAAGCAAGAAAAGAAACAGAATAATCAACAAGTTCCATCCAAAAATAATGTTTTGTCTTTTTTTTGTGTAGTTTAGTTTCTGGTGAACAATGTATTTTCCAGTTGAAAGCCCAATCATATGTGTTCACACGTTCATATTACTGATGAATATTTTCATACAAATAGTTGATGGGTTCTGGTATTCCCATAGCAATCCTTATCATTTCTCATAAGCTGTCGAGCTGTCGAATGAAATGTGTTATGATGTTCGGCTTTCAATATATTGAATCGAAAAAAAACTCAAAAAATTAAGTTTTCGGTCCACCTCATCCCAATAGTATTATCTGATCATCACCGAAAATTATAGGCGTTATCCTTGACCATACCTGGATCCTCATGGAAAATTCCAAAGCGATCCGCGCTGTATTTCCGTCTCTAGTGTGGTAATGTGTAACTAAATAAATAATATCTGAGTACGTAAGCACCTGTAAATATATAAATGTAACTCCCACATCCGAGTACGTGCGACAATATAATTGGTATCAATTTAAAGGTCAACCACTCCTCTTGGATATACTATGAACTTCTCGGCTCTATGTCATTCAGGAGTAAATATATACGCTATAGAATACAAATTTTGTCATTTTTCACACAAAAGTAAGGGTCCATTTGACCCGCTAAATATTGACCGATCTTTATCAAAATAGGCATGCTTATTCTTTGGGCCCATCCCCTTCCCATGTAGAATTTCGCGTTGTTTGGGACATAATTGCGGTCTTTAGAGCGTCCAGAAAATCAGACAAAAATTTACTTTTTGGTCCATTTCATCCCCTAAATATTAACCAATCTTTACCGAAAACAATAGGGGTCTTCATTGGCCAGAACCCATCTTACATGCAAAATTTCGTGAAGATTGGTCCATAACTGTGGCCTGTATCTTGTTTACAAATCATAATGGACAGACGGACGGACGGCTCAGCTAGTCGAGATATGACGGTCGGTATACTTAAAGGTGGGTCTCGGACCAATATTTCGCGGCGTTACAAACTCTTGCGGCTGCACAAAGCTATAATACCCTGACAACAATGTTGTGTAGGGTATAATAAAACATGTTAAAATAACATCAGTAGTGTTATTTGAGATACCACACACTTTTTAATTTCTTTTTTTTTAATATAATTAGCAACAACATTGCTTTCATATAAAGATTCTGCCCCTATTTCGTATTTAAAAGGTTTTAGTTTAGAATTTTCAATCGACTGACGTAGAATCCGACATTTCGATCATGTAAATAATACAACACATGGTCGTTTGTTAAATCGTACTGAGTACATTTGTGATGAAAAATTTCAAACTTTCTTTTGAAAATGTCCGAGAGAGTCAGTCAAGTGCAGCCACTCTTAAAAAGTGCTTTTCGATTTCTTTATAGCATACTCTGGAATAGCATAAGCTTGTTCCGACTAAATTCAACGTCTAGACAAACCAGAAAGGCGTAAAGTTCGGCCGGGCCGAAAAAAGTTTGCAAGAGTCGTCTTTTGTCTGCAGGCAGGTCAAGTTCGAAGATGGGCTATATCGGTCCACGTTAGCGCCATTTTCACTTGTCGCATTCTGTGCTACAGCAATTTTTACATTTAATTTTTTTATAGTTATAATAAAATTTATGTTATTTTTTGTGTATTTTCCTTTGTAGTGTTTTATTCCTGAGAACAAATAGCCAAACGTGGAAAATAAAACAAATTAAACTATCAAATGTGACAAAAACTGCTACATTAATGGTTTTTTCATACAATGGAAACTGTTGCTCGTGGTTATAAATAGGATCTCTGCTTTTTCTGTTTTTAAATAGTTTCATGTAGTGGATTCTCAGTTACTTTCACACATTTCTTATTTTTGACAATTTTCGAGCATCCCTGCCCTAATAATGTCTAACTATAATGACACAAACGCGCGGTGAGAGAACGAGTGAACTTGTGAATCCTGCCAACAGGACAATTAATACAAAAAACTGTGATATATGATGGCGAATTAGTTAAGTTATTAAGTCAAAACTACACGAAGGGGAACAATTTAACAGTGTTGACAATATAACTTTATCTCAGTTACTGACAATTTGTCAGCACAGGTTTTATTTTCATTACACTGTGATATACGAAAAAATCAAATCAATGCGATTTTTGAATTAATATTACATTGTGTGGGATCCAACACCCATTTACGGTCAGGATTTCATGCAATATCGAACGTATACTTCTGGAAAATATACTCTTGGATATATCTGTACTTCAAAGTATGTTATACGACGATCATTGCATTTTCTGTTCAATCATGATTCAACACGTCAAACGTACGTCGTTTGGGCTACATTTCGTGACGTCATTATTACAGCCTTTACATAATAATACTTCATATTATCTAAGCCTATTGATAGGTATCGCTTCGAGAAATTTCACATGCTGAAAGTTGGGCTGCTAGTAATGAATCACAATATCAGCCACCAATATAACGCGTATATAGGAAATATACCCAATCCCATTGACGATGAAATCGAATCAGACCTCATCGACCTAGATAAATAATTAATTAATGAGATCCCATCACAACATAAACGACAAAATAGATCGCCACATCAAATAAAAATTTAATTTCATATTTCAACATATTGGAAAAATCAATAAAAAAGCGAAAGAGTCTAAATTTTGGATTTGAATTTAAAATAGTTATAGGGGTTTAAATTTGCAGTCAACTATCGTATGTATCGTGTTGCTGTAATATAACACACTTCATTTTATTGTTCGTCTCAAAAACTACTCTGTAGATTTAGAACGACTGTATCGGAAATTTGCTTCACTAAATTGCAAAATATGGGCTATATATTCTCGATAGTTTCACGAATTCTATCTCTGGAATTGATGCGGTGTTATTGGAGTAAACTTTATCTTTCACCCAAAATAATGAAGTCGCATATTTACATAGCAAAAGTTATCCGTGGTCACTTCCTTCAAATATAAAACTGCACGGAAATTGTTTCCAGGCATTATCAATGATTTCCGTACATCGTATTTTGGGCGGAAATGTTGTCCAGATCATTGCAGACCAATGCATCTCCGTCTGTCGGTGTTGAAATCACGTTAGAAATCGCAATATTTGAGTTAGAGATTTACACTGGCACTACCATTACTCCTGGGGTGGAAAATGAAGTGTATATGTTTTTTTGTAGCCTCCATGTAACTGTACACCCAAATAATCGGTAGTTTGGTTCTCATTGGGTTATCAAATCTTCTTGTCGAAAAAAATCAATATTGGTCCACTTTTTAGGGTAAAGGTACACAACAGAATCAGCTGTAATATGGTATTTTGGATTCAATTTGGCTATCAGATCTGTCTATGAAATGCTATCAATATATGCTTTCGTTTCGGGGTACTTCCCATATAACGGGCACATGTTTTTACCTAATTGATTATAATTTGTTATTTTAGGTTGTGACATGGAAAAATTGGAAAAAATCGGTTCAGATTAAGACATATTTACCATATATATTTTCGTTCGATTTAAGGTAAATGGTGCACCAAAGTCCCTATATATCCTTCGATTTGCACGAAATTTGGCACAGGGTACGGAATTAAGTCTATAATGTGTTTCGTTTCGTGAAAATCGGTTCAGATTTAGATGTAGCTCCCATCTATAGGTTCGTGCGATTTTATGTAAATGGTGCACCAAAGTCCTCATATATTTCTCGATTTGCACGAAATTTGGCATAGCGTACTGAATTGAGCCTGTGTGTTTAGTTTCGTGAAAATAGGTTCAGATTTAGATATAGCTCCCATATATATTTTACTTCTATTTTATGAAAAGATTGCACTAAAGACCCAAAGTTTGTACGATTGATTTAAATGTAGCTAACATATATAGTTTCGTCCGATTTTCAGTAAATGATGCACCATAGCTCCAAAATGTGGCCTATTGGTACAAAACTTTGCAGAACATTATGTTAGTATAGCCAACGGTGTGGAAAGTTTCGCTGAAATCGAAATATGATTTGAAATTACATATATAAAAAAATGTGCTTGCATTGACGAACATGCGATAGAAAAAAGCTATTTCTGATGGTGTGTGTGACCTTGAGATGTCAACGCCCGCCTCTAGAAAATATAGCCTAAAAAGTCAAACAAAATTGAACATTTAGAGGACCTGAATTTCAACCACACTGATAGCGGTGAGAATAAAAAGGCTATGACTATGTTGCCGAATGTGCCACATCAAATGCCGAAGCTACCCCGGGTAGGGGCACATTCGGCGAATTTGACTTTTTTTACAAATGTTTAATTAATAAAAATGTTTAACTACGACTAATTCTTTTATATGTTTTTGGCACTAATTTTTATAACTAAGTATTGGAGGACAATAATCCGCCATAAAGCTTTATATATGTTGAATAAGTACTGAGATATAGAGCTCTAAACAAAAAGTGCCGAAGGTGCCCCAGCCTCCTCTACATCTTCCTAGTTAAAATTATTTTTCTCAGGTTCTCATGGGGTGTCAAATCTTCCTACTATAAATTGGTTCACTTTTTAGCGAATCCCCAATTTCGGTCTAAAGGTTTCTTAAAGGCTGACTTTTATAATAAATTGTGCGTTTGATATTACGCCAGATAAACGTTTCGCTTCTTTTTCAGTATTAATAATGTTTTAACAGAATTTTCTCATGGAAGTGACTATAATTTGAAATATTTGATTCCTGGTGAATAAAAATCTAATTTAAAAAGTCCCGTCTAATTTTCCAATTAGTGTCTGTAATATGGAACAGCTTTTCACATAACACCATAACATAGTCCCATATAAATGCCACGATCAATGAAAGGAATTTCGAATACATCCTACCTTGTGGAGAGTATGAAAAGTTCGCCCCGACCGAACTTAACGACGTTTTTACTTGTTAATTGTGTTTCGTGCTATACTATGGCTTTCAATTTTGTATTTTTGTATATTTCCAAACACTATTGTACTTTTCCCAAAAAGCTTCTACAGATTTCTTTAAATTTGGTTAACTTCCTTCACAACAATTTGTCCCAATGGATCGTTTACATACAACAATTTATGCAAATGTCATTAGAGCAATCAAAAACCAGTAAGGAAAGTAGTAAAGTCGGACGGGGCCGACTATATGATACCCTTCACCACTATGGGTATATTAAACAGGACTATTAACATGAAATTGGATGAAATAAAATATGTGATATTTATCTAAATGTGAATCTACCTAGATATATCCATAAAGTATGTAAATCGACTTCAAACAAATATAAATAGGTCATCCGTTGGCTATGTCTGTACTTCTAGAAAACGCAACTACGTAATTCTATGCTTAATTTTGTAAGTAGTGCAAAATTTGATGTCAATCTGACTAAGATGAGGAGTTTGATGCCCAATTTACTTGAAACCGGGGGAAAATATATATGGAAGCTCTATCCAAATATTAAGCGATTTGAAACAAACTTGTCACAGGTTAGGTTGTTCTAATTTCAGAAAGTTTTGTTCCTATCAGCCTATTGATTCCTTGGTGCGTCAATTACTTAAAATCAATCTATAATAAAAGGAAGCTATATCTAAATCTGGATCGATTTTCACGAAAAAAGCAGACATCACTCTAGGCTCAATTCAGTACGTTATGGCAAATTTTGTGCAAATCGAAAGATATATAGGGACTTTGGGGCACCATTTACATGAAATCGGACGAAACTATATATGGGAGCTATATAGAAATCTGGACCGATTTTCTCGAAACTTGGCAGACATCACTCTAGGCTTAATTCAGTACGTTATGCCAAATTTTGTGCAAATCAAAAGATATATAGGGACTTTGGGGCACCATTTACATGAAATCGGACGAAACTATAGATGGGAGCTATATCTAAATCTGGACCGATTTTCTCGAAACTTGGCAGACATCACTCTAGGCTTAATTCAGTACGTTATGCCAAACTTCGTGCAAATCGAAGGATATATAGGGACTTTGGTGCACCATTTACATGAAATCGGACGAAACTATATATGGGAGGTATATCTAAATCTGAACCGATTTTCTCAAAACTTGGCAGACATCACTCTTGGCTCATTTCAGTACGTTATGCCAAATTTCGTGCAAATCGAAGGATATGTAGGGACTTTGGTGCACCTTTTACATGAAATCGGACGAAACTATATATGAGAGCTATATCTTAATCTGGACCGATTTTCACGAAACTTGGCAGACATAATTCTAGGCTCAATTCATTACGTTATGCCAAATTTGGTGCAAATCGAAGGATATATAGGGATTTTGGTGCACCATTTACATGAAATCGGACGAAACTATATATGAGAGCTATATCTAAATCTGGACCGATTTTCACGAAACTTGGCAGACATCATTCTAGACCTAAATGATTAGGCTGTACCAAATTTCGTGCAAATCGAAAGATATATAGGGACCGTTTACATTAAATCGGTTAAATATATATATATATATATGGGAGCTATATCTAAATCTGAACCGATTTTTCCCAATTTCAACAGGGTTCGTCCTTGGGCCGAGTAAGTGACCTACGCCAAATTTCATCCAATTCGGATAATAATTGCGACCTGTACTTTGTTTACAATTTAACATGGACAGACAGACGGACGGACGGACTGACGGACATGCATAAATCGACTTAGAAAGTGATTCTATGCATATTCTCAAAAGGAACCATGTGTCTATCTCGATTATTTTTGCCTGTTACAAACATATGCACAAAGACATAATACCCTGTACCACAGTGTGGTGAAGGGTATAAAAATGGTCTTTTTGTACGACACTATAGCGTTTACGTGCCTACTTTTGGGCTCTGCTCTTAAAATTCAAATATTATAGTCTACTTTAAGGAGCTCATCAACGTTGATGGTTACGATGGCAATGGTTGTCAACATCTATGGAATTTTCAAGGTAATCTATTCTATTATAAAATTAAATGTTGCCGAATCTTGTTATTTTGGGGATAATGCCATTGCAATTTGGCCTTATCATAAAGTGTACACAATGTTCAACTATGCGATGAAGGTGCCATAATTTGCCAGGGTATGCTCAAAGGATTTTTGTTAATTAAATTATTCATTAGAAGTATTAATGAAAGTGTCAGCGTAATTTTAGTTTTCAAGTGATATATTTAATACGCTTTGTGAAAAAAACTTAAATTTGTTTGCCAAAGAGGAAACAGTAATTCTTTGGAAAATTTAAGATCATAAATGATCAAAAAATGTGATTTTTGAGTTAAAGATGCATATTAATATATCATACACACTCTGATTGAGACACTATAGAATTTCCTCTGTGCTATGGAATGTCTATGTAAATTAGAAAATTAAAACGCATTTTCTGCAAAATCGTTTTTATACCCTTCACCACACTGCAGTGTGGTGAAGGGTATTATGTCTTTGTGCATATGTTTGTAACAGGCAAAAATAATCGAGATAGACACATGGTTCCTTTTGAGAATATGCATAGAATCACTTTCTAAGTCGATTTATGCATGTCCGTCCGTCCGTCCGCCTGTCCGTCTGTCTGTCCATGTTAAATTGTAAACAAAGTACAGGTCGCAATTATTATCCGAATTGGATGAAATTTGGCGTAGGTCACTTACTCGGCCCAAGGACGAACCCTATTGAAATTGGGAAAAATCGGTTCAGATTTAGATATAGCTCCCATATATATATTTAACCGATTTAATGTAAACGGTCCCTACATATCATTCGATTTGCACGAAATTTGGTACAGCCTAATCAATTAGGTCTAGAATGATGTCTGCCAAGTTTCGTGAAAATCGGTCCAGATTTAGATATAGCTCCCATATATAGTTTCGTCCGATTTCATGTAAATGGTGCACCAAAGTCCCTATATATCCTTCGTACTGAATTAAGCTTAGAGTGATGTCTGCCAAGTTTCGAGAAAATCGGTCCAGATTTAGATATAGCTCCCATCTATAGTTTCGTCCGATTTCATGTAAATGGTGCCCCAAAGTCCCTATATATCTTTCGATTTGCACAAAATTTGGCATAACGTACTGAATTAAGCCTAGAGTGATGTCTGCCAAGTTTCGAGAAAATCGGTTCAGATTTAGATATACCTCCCATATATAGTTTCGTCCGATTTCATGTAAATGGTGCCCCAAAGTCCCTATATATCTTTCGATTTGCACGAAATTTGGCATAACGTACTGAATTAAGCCTAGAGTGATGTCTGCCAAGTTTCGAGAAAATCGGTCCAGATTTAGATATAGCTCCCATCTATAGTTTCGTCCGATTTCATGTAAATGTTGCCCCAAAGTCCCTATATATCTTTTGATTTGCACAAAATTTGGCATAACGTACTGAATTGAGCCTAGAGTGATGTCTGCTTTTTTCGTGAAAATCGGTCCAGATTTAGATATAGCTTCCTTTTATTATAGATTGATTTTAAGTAATTGACGCATTAAGGAATCAATAGGCTGATAGGAACAAAACTTTCTGAAATTAGAACAACCTAACCTGTGACAAGTTTGTTTCAAATCGCTTAATATTTGGATAGAGCTTCCATATATATTTTCCCCCGGTTTCAAGTAAATTGGGCATCAAACTCCTCATCTTAGTCAGATTGACATCAAATTTTGCACTACTTACAAAATTAAGCATAGAATTACGTAGTTGCGTTTTCTAGAAGTACAGACATAGCCAACGGATGACCTATTTATATTTGTTTGAAGTCGATTTACATACTTTATGGATATATCTAGGTAGATTCACATTTAGATAAATATCACATATTTTATTTCATCCAATTTCATGTTAATAGTCCTGTTTAATATACCCATAGTGGTGAAGGGTATCATATAATCGGCCCCGTCCGACTTTACTACTTTCCTTACTGGTTTTTATTGAGTTATGCCAATATTGCAGCAAATGTCTAACGAATTTATAAAGAAACCAGTGAGCGGAGCAGTATAGTCGGACGGGGCTGACCATGCGATACCCTACACAACTATCACGAAACTTTAACTTTCTTCTGATGTTTATTCCGAGCCTGGGGAATATTTTTGATATTTGCAACCTCTTGCCCGATTAGAGGTCAACAGCACCTCTTCCTTACACTGACATATTTTCCGAATACTACTAATATTCAGTACAGCCCTTGTATACTTGTCCAGATACCCTTCACCGTGGGTTGTGTTGTGATGTTCGGCTTATCACGTGGCATATATATCGACTCAAAAAAACACAACAAAATAAGTTTTCAGCACACTTCATCCCAACATTATTATGTCATCATCACCGAAAATTATAGGCGTTGTCCTTGACCATAACAGGAACCTCATGGAACATATCGAAGCGATCAGCGCTATATTTTCGCCTTCCAGTGTTGTAATGGTTTACTAAATAATATCTGAATATGTAAGCACCTGTAAATATGTACGTATAACTCCCACATCCGAGTTCATACGACAGTATAATTGGTATCAATTTAAAGGCCAACATCTCCTCTTGGATATATTACCAACTTCTCGGGTCTATGTCCTTCAGGAGTAAATATATAAAAAAAAACAAACAAAAAATCAGTGTCCATTTGACCGCTAAATATTGACCAATCTTTATCAAAACAGGTATGCCTATGCATATATGTATAATTGCAGCCTCTGGTGCGACCAGAAAATCTGATAAAATTAAGTATTTTTACCAAAAATAATAGTGGTCTTCATTGGGCAGTACCCATCCTACATGCAAAATTTCGTGAAGATTGGTCCATAACTGTGGCCTGTATCGTGTTTACAAATTATAATGGATGGACGGACGGACACACATGTCTGTATCGACTCAGTTAGTCGAGATATGACGATCGGTATACTTAAAGTTGGGTCTAGGACCAATATTTCGCCATGTTACAAACTCTTGGGACTGCAGAAAGCTATAAAACCGGACACACATGTCTGTATCGACTCAGTTAGTCGAGATATGACGATCGGTATACTTAAAGTTGGGTCTAGGACCAATATTTCGCGGCGTTACAAACTCTTGGGACTGCACAAAGCTATAAAACCCTGACAACATAGTTGTGTAGGGTATAATTTCTTAATGGTGACGTTTATCAAATTTATTTATCATTTATGTTTCTAGTGGGCTTTGTCGTTCGTTATGAGTTAATGGTCTCAACGTTATTAAAGTCTTGTCCTAAGGCGCCCAACAACAGTAAAAATAGCATTTCTAAGAGCATCTTTACAACATTTAATTTTCTTCTCCCAAAATTGTTATATTTCCATTTTTATCTCAAATAAGATTTTCTTGTGGGTCACTGATGTAAAGCGTGATTAGATTTTTGTTTTGTAAATTGTTATCACATGCGACAAAAACTCTCTCCACCAACAAAAAAGGAATACAAACAAAAACTGTTTGTGTAATAGTAGCATACCTTAAAGGCATATTCGTTAAATAGTAGCAGACACCAGGGATACTTAAAGGAAAAAGCAAAACATAAAATGTTTCAAATATTAGCCTACGTTCAGAATTTGTATAGTACATGATTTTATGATAACTTGTTATAATTAATTTATACATTAAACAAAGTTGCATATCAAAACTGTATATCATTCGTCAGGATCACAAATGCAAGCATCTAGACATGGGGTAATTATAGTAAAGTTAGCCAAATGAAAATTAATTCTTGGGCAAACATAGTTCAAGTTTTGATATTACCGCACATATACTTTTCGCTCCTTTTTCGATATTATTAAATTTTTAACAGAATGGGGAGATATAAAAAAAGTGGCAGAATAAAACATTGCTTTTATACCACAAATTTTTTCTCGGTTTTAGACTACTTTCAGTAACTTTATAAAAACCAGCCCGTCCGTCTGTCTGTGGAATTTGTAAAATTCGTTTAAATTGAAATAAATATATAATGTCATCCAAGCTTTGAACAAATCGGTCCATGCTTTTCAACAAAGAGCCAACATTTTGCAACATTGCAGATTTCATATGAGGCAAACGGAATGAAATTCATTAACACATACGAGTACTTATATTTTTACTAACTCCGCAAATGGGACCCATCGGTAGATTGTAAATGTCATATGAAGCAAATGAAGTTTTTTACATTCTGAAGGAATTGAGATAGGGAGCTGAAATTTTGCATAGGATTGTCTTTTGTCTGCAGGCAGTTCAAGTTGGAAGATGGGATATATCGGTCCACGTTTAAGCATAGCTCCCATATAAGTTTACCCCCCAATTTTCGGTATTTTGGGGTTCTTGAGCGCGTTTTTCAACCGAACTCGCTGAAATTTGGTACATTGGGTTCTTATTGGGTACCAAATATCTCCACTAAAATTATAAATATAGGTCCACTTTTTCTGGTAACCCCCATATTTAGGTACCCCCAATTTTCGGTATTTTGAGGTTTTTGAACGCGTTTTCAACCAAATTCACTGAAATTTGGTATTTTGTAGCCTTATATGTTAACAAATCTCGCTACCAAAAATGATTAATAATCGACCCCTTTTAGGGGTAGTCCCCATATAACCCCATTTTTATACCCTTCACCACACTGTGGTACAGGGTATTATGTCTTTGTGCATATGTTTGTAACAGGAAAAAGGAAACGAGATAGACACATGGTTCCTTTTGAGAATATGCATAGAATCACTTTCTGAGTCGATTTATGCATGTCCGTCCGTCTGTAGATGTTAAATTGTAAACAAAGTACAGGTCGCATTTATAATCCGATTTGGATGAAATTTGGCACAAATCACTTATTTGGCCCAAGGACGAACCCTATTGAAATTGGGAAAAATCAGTTCAGATTTAGATATAGCTCCCATATATATTTTCGTCCCATTTAAGGTAAATGGGACACCAAAGTCCCTTCATATCTTTCGATTTGCATGAAATTTGGCACAGAGTACTGAATTAGGTCCGGTTTTAAGTAAATGGTGTACTTAAGACCCATAGCTAGGCCGATTGGCAAAACGTACTGAAATTAATATAAATGCATGTTGATTGTAAAGCAAATAATCAATGATTGCTTAATTGATATTACATTTTAAACAGTGAAGCATACCAAATAGCGTGCGTAAAGTTTAAAAAGTATGAAATAGATTGCAGAATGACATGTGTAAGGATTGAAGTTAGTCGGTTTACTTATAGATAAAGATCGCATTTTTAAGTACGTTCGATTTCATATCAATGTTCCTTCGAAAAGACGACATCTGTATGTAGAATATCTGATTTTTCGCGTTTTGGGTTTGGTTCTAACACTCTGTTGTAATCATAAAAAAAACTAGAACGTACGGTTCGATAATGAACTATATGTGACTTATAGCCCCCATTTAGGCTTAGCCGTAGCCCCTGTGTGGGAGGTACCAGAAGGCATGATCCGATATTCCCCAAATTCGGACTTGAACTAAGTTTGGAAAAAATAATTAGATGGGATGAAATCTATTTTTTCTGAAACGGATTTGTTCCAAAGAAACATGGGGTCAATTTTTTGGTATGTTCCCTATATTTTCATTTCAAGTACCTGCCAATATATCTATGGTGGAGGGTATTCAAAGTTCGCTTTTTCACTTGTTTTCATTAAATACAACAAGTAAAGACAAAGTTAAGTTCGGCCGAACTTATTATACACTCCACAATGAGGATGACAATCAAAATATATTGAATTGATGGGGCTCCTAGGAGAAAACTCATGTTATAATGGGACCTTGAACATACCGAAAAAGACGTGAAAAAAGATGGTTTATATTTTCAAATTACCTAATACAGTATTTTTCGGTTAATTGCACATCAAAATTTGCACAAATTTTCGTTCAATTAACCGAGGAAACAATTATCCGAACTTGCTTAATTGAATAGTTTGTTCAATTACAGTAATCACGTATAATTTGAAGTACTAATGATTAAAAAAATCCAATGTCAAATACAAATTACGCTTTCACGAAGTTTTTCCTTAGCAATAAACAACATTATGTCAAATATGTATGTAAAAAATGACAGACAGATTATTATTATGCAATTAACCGGTGAAAAGTAAAAGGAAATTTATTTTTGATTACATGAATTTTGAACCAATTAAGCGGGAAAATCAATTAACAGGGTTTAATTAGCCGAGAAAATTTACATGTATTTTCCTATGAAATATTTTTTGCCATCAAGCGTGGAAACCAATTAACCGTAGGGTCAATTAACCGAAAAATACTGTATGTGGCTATACCAAAATGGGAATCTATACTGATGATTTTTGAAAGTGAGACTAGACAGTCAATGAGAATATAAAATACCAAAATACCAAATTCGGTGATGTGGGCAAGCGTTGTTTGGGGCCACCCTCAAATTTAGGTAAATATGAATAATTTTTTGTACAAAGATGTGCACCGATATATGAGAGCTACAACAAAACTTGGATCGATATATCCCATTTGTCATATCTGTCTAAAATATTCGTAAATCGACATAGAATTTTAGTTTTATGGGTCTCTGGTGAATATTTCCAGATGTTGCAAACAGAGCGAACGTCTAGCTGCTGTCTACCACAATAAGAAAACAAAGCGAAAATAAATACAAATGATTACCGACAAAACACAGAGTAAAACTTTACAAAAAATTCTTGGTCGATGGTTCCTCTGTTTGCAAATCCCCAAAAACAGCCAAAACGTTAAATTTGTTTAATGCACAAATAATAAATATTATTATTTGTTTGCTTGTTTTTTCTTTACTCCTTCGCAAATGGTATGCGAAAGTAAAATCGCCATCATTTGATTTAGACGAATCGTAAACTGTAGTTGGTGGTAACAGGAAGGAAGCAAGTCGACAATAATAGGACAGCAGTCACATTTTCAAAAAAATAGACGAACAAATAAGAGAAAAAGAAACAAAAACATTTCATACCCTATTATGTTTAATAATGATTGCGAGTAGGGGTTGGTTTGTGCTATGAACAAATTCTGTTTCTGACATGTAATCATAATCCAATTTGTTAATAATCACTTTTCTTCTGCTGTTGTGAAAATTCAAGAATTTAACATAATTTATATATGGGCAATATTGCCAATTTTTTAACATAGCTGAAACCGAGGTTCACCCTTTTGTAATTCTGGAATTATAAAGTACTCATGATATTGACGTCGATGTGGTTTCTACTTTAATGTAAAACCAGTAAGGAAAATAGTAAAGTCAGGCTGGACCGACTATATGATACCCTTCACCTCTTTGGGTATATTCTACATAGTCTCCTAAGAGACGGCGCCTTTTCGAGAGAACATTGACATGAAATTGAACGTACATAAATATGTGATCTTTATGCTTTCTGGAATCTATGCTAAATTTCATTTCATTCGGGCAAGGCCGCACTCCTCAAAATTTAATCTATATATCCATAAAGTATGGGTATATAAATCATGAAATTGGATGAAATAAAATATGTGATATTTATCTTCATAACAAATATAAATAGGTCATCCGTTGGCTATGTCTGTACTTCTAGAAAACGCAACTACGTAATTCTATGCTTAATTTTGTAAGTAGTGCAAAATTTGATGTCAATCTGACTAAGATGAGGAGTTTGATGCCCAATTTACTTGAAACCGGGGGAAAATATATATGGAAGCTCTATCCAAATATTAAGCGATTTGAAACAAACTTGTCACAGGTTAGGTTGTTCTAATTTCAGAAAGTTTTGTTCCTATCAGCCTATTGATTCCTTGGTGCGTCAATTACTTAAAATCAATCTATAATAAAAGGAAGCTATATCTAAATCTGGACCGATTTTCACGAAAAAAGCAGACATCACTCTAGGCTCAATTCAGTACGTTATGGCAAATTTTGTGCAAATCGAAAGATATATAGGGACTTTGGGGCACCATTTACATGAAATCGGACGAAACTATATATGGGAGCTATATAGAAATCTGGACCGATTTTCTCGAAACTTGGCAGACATAACTCTAGGCTTAATTCAGTACGTTATGCCAAATTTTGTGCAAATCAAAAGATATATAGGGACTTTGGTGCACCATTTACATGAAATCGGACGAAACTATATATGGGAGGTATATCTAAATCTGAACCGATTTTCTCAAAACTTGGCAGACATCACTCTTGGCTCATTTCAGTACGTTATGCCAAATTTCGTGCAAATCGAAAGATATATAGGGACTTTGGGGCACCATTTACATTAAATCGGACGAAACTATATATGGGAGGTATATCTAAATCTGAACCGATTTTCTCGAAACTTGGCAGACATCACTCTAGGCTTAATTCAGTACGTTATGCCAAATTTTGTGCAAATCGAAAGATATATAGGGACTTTGGGGCACCATTTACATGAAATCGGACGAAACTATATATGGGAGCTATATCTAAATCTGGACCGATTTTCTCGAAACTTGGCAGACATCACTCTAGGCTTAATTCAGTACGTTATGCCAAATTTCGTGCAAATCGAAGGATATATAGCGACTTTGGTGCACCATTTACATGAAATCGGACGAAACTATATATGGGAGGTATATCTAAATCTGAACCGATTTTCTCAAAACTTGGCAGACATCACTCTTGGCTCATTTCAGTACGTTATGCCAAATTTCGTGCAAATCGAAGGATATATAGGGACTTTGGTGCACCATTTACATGAAATCGGACGAAACTATATATGAGAGCTATATCTTAATCTGGACCGATTTTAACGAAACTTGGCAGACATAATTCTAGGCTCAATTCATTACGTTATGCCAAATTTGGTGCAAATCGAAGAATATATAGGGATTTTGGTGAACCATTTACATGAAATCGGACGAAACTATATATGGGAGCTATATCTAAATCTGGACCGATTTTCACGAAACTTGGCAGACATCATTCTAGACCTAATTGATTAGGCTGTACCAAATTTCGTGCAAATCGAAAGATATATAGGGACCGTTTACATTAAATCGGTTAAATATATATATGGGAGCTATATCTAAATCTGAACCGATTTTTCCCAATTTCAATAGGGTTCGTCCTTGGGCCGAGTAAGTGACCTACGCCAAATTTCATCCAATTCGGATAATAATTGCGACCTGTACTTTGTTTACTATTTAACATGGACAGACAGACGGACAGACGGACGGACTGACGGACATGCATAAATCGACTTAGAAAGTGATTCTTTGCATATTCTCAAAAGGAACCATGTGTCTATCTCGATTATTTTTGCCTGTTACAAACATATGCACAAAGACATAATACCCTGTACCACAGTGTGGTGAAGGGTATAAAAACAATAACACAAAATTTCGTGTCAAGCGGTTCAACATTTAACTAAAATCAAACGAAAATATAGATGGGAGCTATTGTGTGTCAATCGTACAAACTTTGGGTCTTTAGTGCACACTTTACATAAAATCGAAGGAAAACATATATAAGCGCTATATCTAAATTTGAACCGATCATTACGAAGCCTTGCAGATATCATTCTAGACTCAATTCAGTACGCTATGCCAATTTTCGCTCAAATGGAATGATATGTTGGGACCTTGAGACTATATATAGTAAGTATAAATAAATTTAAACCGATTTTCACGAAACAAATCATTCTAAGACATAATTCAGTATGCTTTGCCAAATTTCGGGAAAATCAACAATGTATAGGGACTTTAATGCTTTATTGAATCGGACCAATATACATATATGAGCTATATGTAAATCTGAGCCGAATTTCACGAAACTTAACACACGTCATTCTAGACTATATTCAGCGCGCTATGTCAAATTTCGTGGAAATCGAGAGATATTGGTGCACCATTTACCTTAAATCGGACGAAAATATATATAGGAGCTATATCGAAATCTGAACTCATTTTCACGAAACTTTACCCACAACATTCTACACCTTATTCAGTACGTAGAGCAAAATTTCTTGCAAATAGAAAGATATATAGGGGCTTTGATGCACCATTTACTTTATATCGGACGAAAATATATATGTGAGCTATATCTAAATCAGCCGATTTTCACGAAACATACATACATCATTCTAAACGTTATTCAGTAAGCTATGCTAAATTTTGTGTAAATCGAAAGATATATAAGGACTTTCTCAAAACTTGGCAGACATCACTCTTGGCTCATTTCAGTACGTTATGCCAAATTTCGTGCAAATCGAAGGATATATAGGGACTTTGGTGCACCATTTACATGAAATCGGACGAAACTATATATGAGAGCTATATCTTAATCTGGACCGATTTTCACGAAACTTGGCAGACATAATTCTAGGCTCAATTCATTACGTTATGCCAAATTTGGTGCAAATCGAAGGATATATAGGGATTTTGGTGCACCATTTACATTAAATCGGACGAAAATATATATAGAAGCCATATCTAAATCTGAACCGATTTTCCCCAATTTCGATAAGGTTCGTCCTTGGGCCAAACAAATAAGTAATATCAAATTTCATCCAAATTGGATTATAAATGCGACCTGTTCTCTGTTTACAATTTAACACCAACAGACGGACGGACAGGCGGACATGAATAAATCGACTCAGAATGTGATTCTATGCATATTCTCAAAAGGAACCATGGGTCTATCTCGTTTCCTTTTGCATGTTACAAACATATGCACAAAGACTAATGTCGTGTACCACTGTGTGGTGAAGAATATAAAAAATATTTATGATGACATTATTTCTTCGAACCAAAAACAAATAATTTTCCCCAATATCTTGTTTTTATTGGCGCAGTAATTTACAAACCGCTACAAAGTCTTGTGTGATGTTGACATCATTTGATTGATACATGCCATTAATATAATGAAAATAATGGCGTAATCTTCTATATTTTTATTACTTTTCTCATATTTCGCAGAAATGTGCAACTTTTTCGCAATTTTTGTACTATATTTTAATATTCATTTTGTAATATTGTCATATATCAACCTTTTGGTTAATGTAATGAATGCCGTAATTTAAAGACTTTTTGCCCAAAAAACTTTAAACCTCGACAACTTTTGCGCATCAACCAAAAACTTTATCGCGAACGGATTTGGAGTCAGGACATTTTTCTCTATATGTGTACCAAAAATCATTAATGTAATACAAAAACAAGAAAATTGAATATTAAAAAATTGGCAATATTGCCCATATACATATACACAGTCGAGTATCTTTGATAAAATATAAAAACGTTCAAAATTTGGAAAATGGAGCGGTTTAATTTGCCCTCCAATATCCCGGAATAGCTATTAAATTGTGGCTTTTAATAAATAGAAAAAAGTGTTTTTTTCAATAAAATGTTTCCATAGAAATAATCTAGCCGAATTTAACGGCAGTGGTATTATTCAATACACGACTCCGTATGTACCAACATCTACTAGACATTTTTTGTTGTCAGATGTTGTGAATTGCAATTGAAGCCCACAGTCATGATATGAGGATGGAACATTTGATGTAAAACAGTAAGAGGGCAGTTATTAATTTATTTTCTCTTTGCACCACCATGGATTTTCCACAGAAATAAAATAATTGCATAGTGCTGGTTATACTGCATTTGCACCTGCATACTTTTTTAATTGTATTTCAGAGAATTTCATTACTCCTCATAGTATTGGCAGTACAGTAACCTGATATTTTCGGAATGCAACAATAATAATAGCTAACAAGGTTTTCACAAAATGATGAAAATAAAACCCGGGTTATATTTTTTGCATCAAATACCTATGGCACGATTTTATAATCACTTATACTTAAAATTCAATTTAAAACAACATTTTCATAAATTATAGCCTACATGTTCGGGCATAAAGGTGGTTTTGTTTTCTTTATGTACAAAACGTGTTCTTTGTTAGCTATTTAAGACCACACATTTTATATTTTCAATCAGGACATGTAATGTAGACTCTACCCAGATCCGCAGCATCGCATTTCTCAATATTAATTAGTAGTTTAATGTCATTATGATTATGTCCAAACAAAATTGTGTGCTGGGTAAGCAATCACCTTCCCTCTTTTATAACTGCTTTTTACTGTTTCATCGTGATCGTCATTAAACCACCCACCCCCCCCCCCCCCCTTTTAACCAATACCACCTTCAAACTTATTTGCGATTCTTCTTTGCTCTACCCTCTTCTCTAATGTTTCTATTATTTTGCCATTCTTCTCTCATTTACACGTATGTGATAGATCTCCAACAGTACGTGTTTCATTTTCGCTTGTTTCATTTTGTCCAATACATTTTGCAAAGCTGGCACGATGGGGAGTTTTACTTAATCGAACCCAAACGTATGTGAGAGGCTTAGAGGTACCCAAAGCAAAATTCAAATGATATTTTTCATTGTGATTACCGAACGATAAGGAACATAAAACGATACTGTGAACATTTCAAAAATTGTGAAGTATAATTTTGAGTATTATACAACACCGTAATATAATCTTCAATTATCTGATTAATCAGACAGTAAAACTTAAATCAGACACCCAATTAAAATTTAATCACAACCATTTTCACTATTAAAACTATTAAAATTTTCTTCAACTATTAAAAAATTGATTTTTAAAATATCTGATGAAGTTTTCGGCCATCATAATCACTATTGCGTAAGGAAGTTGAAGTGTTTTACATATACCACCATCAAAATCTATTAAAAAAACCGAACAATCAGCTTAAAATTTGTGAAGGTAAAATACAATTTTTCTAATAGTGACCAAAAAGTGATTAGGTTTTTCTGTCATCCATAGCCTTCTGGTAGTCTCGGTTGGCTACAGCACGGTAAATTGTGGGAACGCATATTGTGCAGAAGGAGGGCTGCGCAATTTCAAGATCCACTCCAGAAATCTTCCTGACCTCGGGGTTAAGGTTTATGCTAAAAACACCCTATTTCTATGGAAACAAAGAATTCAGGAGGATCATTATGAATTCCCTAATAATAAAAGCATAACACGTGAAAGAGTATACAACATTAACCCCTATTCGACGTTGGAATCCAAGAGCTCCTCATTCAAATTATATGAAAAAAAAGGAAATTTATAATTCTTCAGTCTTGATAACATACACATATCACACACAACCACACCCTATATCAGGCATCGACATTTCAAATTACGTAAATACTCAAAGCATAACTTAATCATTTTTGTTCATCCAGCCACATTTCGTCCAAGAGAAGATCATCGAGGCCTCGGCGTTCGTCAACGAAGGACTGAATATAGTGGTAAGTCATACACAAAATCCTATTCTCCATTTTTTTGGGAGACATTACATGCTTTCAGAGGTAAATTACATAATTTGAAATTCTTGAATCTTAAGAATAACTTTATTGGTAATTAATTATTTAATTATTTTTAATATTTATTTTAGTGTGATATACACGTGAATAATTTTTTTTGTTTGAGATATCGTCAGTCAAATTTTATTTAACAATTCAAACTTATACTGCTTAAATTATGAATTCAAAACGTTAAGCGATTTTTTATATCATAAAATATTTTCTCTTAAAACCTCTACTTTATAATCATTCTGTATTTGAAACGAGCTTAATGTTTGTTAATTATCATTAACTGTCATCCAACTTATCATTATCTAAAGTACATGTCTATGTGCGTATATGTTAGAACATAATTATGGTGACAACGAACACGTTGTATCGAACATGTATGATTGTTCTTAAATAAAGTTGAATTGTAACTGCAATGAAATTTATATTAGGCCTTAGTATGCTAAATAAATGAAATTTTTTTTTTTTTGTAAATTTTGGATTTAAGATGAATCATTTAAAAGTTGTTATTTTATGGCTAGGATGTAGAAGTAGAAGGGTATTCGTTTTAAAGGAGGGGTCTTATTCAAAAACTATGGGCCAATAAGACCAAGTTAGGAAGGGTCAAGAGGCCACCGATTCTAGACCATCAAGAATCGTTATATATTTTTTTTTACGATAAACAACTTAAATTTGTTTTCACTGGGTTACTAGTTCCATTCAATAATATGTGTGTTATTTTCTGATAGTAGTTTCAGTTATGGGAGTCTATATACAAATTCATTGTTTATGTTGAGAGTAGGTGCTAGGACTTCAAGGGGACACGAACCCCCCAACCGACTTAAGCTAGCAAATAATGGCTCCCAGTCCTCTTGTTATCCAGCGAACAGGTAGTTTTATTTTTTGTTGTTATTTCCCTACTTCTCATACAAGGCGGTAACTATTTTTCTTCCAGTTTACCAATTTGTACATTACAGACATACCTTACCTTTATATTAGTTTTAGAAGGCATTCCCTTGTATTCCGTTTATAAAAAAATTTTATAACGGAAACTGAAAATAAAATAGAATAATACACAATGAAGAAGAAGAAAAAACAGAATATAATAAACTTTATAATTTTGAAATTCTAGAATGCCATATCTGTGGTACTCTCTGTGTCAAGTCGTTGACACAACTTAGAAATAATGATACCGAACAAAAGACCTCCGTTAAGTGAATCTCCTCGGCTCTTTGATAGTTTCACACCAGCACCAGCAAATTTCAGTATGAATGGGATGACTTTGAGAGGAAGAAAGGTTGTAAGGAAAGTTAGATGTGCATACAACACAATTGCATAATCATCAAGTTGAAAAGTAAGTGACTCTTGTAATTCTAACCCCTAGCGGATGGAGGGCTGGTTATGTAAAATTGTGAAGTGAATTCTTGTTATGGTTTTGAAATGTGGAGTGTATGGTTATTGTAAAATTTATTTTAAGTATTATGTGAACGAGTGAGGATATAGAATAAGAATATAATAAAGACAATCAACATTACGAGGTCTGATCAAAAAATAACTACTATTTCCAAATAGTGACATTTTAAGTGCCGTTTTTTTTATTTTGACAAATATCAATAACAACGTCGTTATGCCACCGTTTAAAAATTTTAATAAATCTCGTATGGAGCTAAAGGTATGTATATTCGATTTTATCCAAACTTGGCACATCGTATTATTTTGACCAGGCCTAGATCGGGTGGGCCTATCGGTCCACTCCTTCTGGTACATTCCACTTAAAGTGGCAACATTTTAACATTTGAAAATCAAATATCAATAGAGTTGAATTCCGGTTTAATCCAAACAATGCACATAATAATACTTTTATCAAGCCGAAGGCGGGATTAATATGCCGTTTTATACGTGGTGTCAAAATTTTGAAAATCCAATATCTAGTAGAATGGAATGTCTGTTTTGATCCAAACTGCGCTCGTAGTTATATGTTTACCAAATCTTCTTCTAGTACTTCCATACTTCATATGAAGCTAATGGTGTATCCAATTTGGTAGCAGTGTTAGAATCGGTACATATTTATCTATTAGGACATATCGGTTATATATTTGAAACACGCAAAAATAAACGTGATGGAACCATAGATATTTTTGAGGATATACATAGAATCTCTCGCTGAGACGTTTTATACATAACATGAACTTCTGTAAGCCCAGTACAAACTTTATGATCCAAAGGAGATGGAATTTGATACAGACGAGACCTATTGTATATAATGAAATAATTTAGTTCACCAAAGTCCCAATGTTTGTCCAATTGAGACGATATTCAGAAAAATGGTTTGTTTCGGTTGGGAATAGATATAACTTCCACACATATGTGTGAGTTAGACTAATTTTTGTTGGAATCAGTTCAGACTTAGATTTAGCTCCAATATATAGTTTCGACCGATTATATTTTGCGTCCTTCATTTTATCGAAATTGTGACGAACTTTAAATCAGTGCAGGTTTAGATATAGCTTTCATGTATATATGCAGCCAATTATATGTGAATGATGCACCAAAGACCCTACCTTTCTTAGACTGACACGAATATTTTGAATATCTTACGGATTTGAGCAAGGAGTAGTGAGTGCTAATTTTTCATTAAATCGATTCAGTTTTAGATATAGCTAACATATACATACATTCGATCGATTTCAAGCAAATTATAAAATTTCCTGAGAAATGTTGCTGTAAATTTTTGTTCCATTTCATGAAATTCTGCCAAATTAATTCATGTTAAGATACAGACCGTGTAGTGTTTATACCCTTCACCACACTGTGGTACAGGGTATTATGTCTTTGTGCATATGTTTGTAACAGGAAAAAATAATCGAGATAGACCCATGGTTCCTTTTGAGAATATGCATAGAATCACTTTCTGAGTCGATTTATGCATGTCCGTCTGTCCGTCCGTCCATGTATTTTTGTTAACAAAGTACAGGTCGCATTTATGATCCGATTTGAATAAAATTTAGCACAGGTCACTTAATTGGCCCAAGGACGAACCCTATTGAAATTGGAGAAAATCAGTCCACGTTTAGGCATAGCTCCCATATAAGCGCGCGTTGAGCGCGTTTTTCGACCAAATTCTTTGTAATTTTGTTTTTTGTAGTCGTATATGGTAACAAATCTCCCTCCCAAAAATTATTAATATTCGCCCACTTTTAGGGGTAGTCCCCATATAACCCCCGTTTTATACCCTTCACCACACTGTGGTACAGGGTATTGTGTCTTTGTGCATATGTTTGTAACAGGCAAACAAATCGAAATAGACCCATGGTTCCTTTTGAGAATATGCATAGAATCACTATCAGAGTCGGTTTGTGCATGTCCGTCCGTCTGTTCATGTGTTTTTGTTAACAAAGTTCAGGTCCCATTTATGATCCGATTTGGATGAAATTTGGCACAGGTCACTTAATAGGCCCAAGAACGAACCCTATTGAAATTGGAGAAAATCGGTTCAGATTTAGATATAGCTCTTTCGTCCGATTTTATCTTATTGATGCACCAAACTCCCAATAGTGATCCGATTGAGACAAAATTTTGCATAGAGCATTGAATTAGGTCTCTTGAAATCGGTTCAGATTTAGATATAGCTCCGATTTATAGTTTCGTCCGATTTAATGTAAATAGTGCACCGAACTCCTAATAGTGGTCCGACTAAAGCAAAATTTTGCACAGAGTACTAAACTAAGCCCGACTGATGTATGTGAAATTTTGTTGAAATCGGGTCAGATTTAGATATAGCTCTCATATATAGTTTCGTCCGATTTAAAGTAAATTGTGCACCAAACTCCCAATATTGATCCGATTCGGCACAGAGTACCGAATTAGGTCCCGACTAATGTATGCGAAATTGCTATATCAACAAGATATTGTAAATATTAACATGTCTTGCATGTACCCATAGTGGTGAAGGGTATCATATAGTCGGCCCCGTCCGTCTTTTGAACTTTCCTTTCTGGTTTTGTATTTTCTTACTGTTTTTTTTCTTAAATAATTTTTTTGAATCACTGTAAACAGCAGACTAAACAATTTAAAACCCTCCAATGAAAATGTCAATTGGCATCTGGTAATGCATGTCCTGATCAGACAGTTTCTATATCATTTGATAACCTCAAATGGAAATGGTTCTCTAATAGAGTTTTTTCGAGAGTGGAGCAGTGTGAAATGCATAATTTTAGGCAGTGTAATTTTACACTTCAGCCGGGATGAACTTTTTATATCCTACAATAGTTGGTATGCATTCCTTACATCGGTCTGAACCTTTATATGAGTCGTTTAGTCTGAAAGTGGTTTAAGTCCATTTCAGGTTGTGATACAAATCTGGGTTTTCTAGTAAACTTTGCAAACCATATTACGTTATATATTCAATCATGTTTAATGACACAAAGCCACAAACCAAATTAATACCACTTACAACATTTTTGAAACAAATCAAAGCCTTAAATATCTCACTCACTTAAACCACTTAAAGCCACTCAGTTTGAAAAACTGACGGTATATTTGTATTGGGCTATTTTAAAACATTAAATTTTACTGAATAATTTCTATAAAGAAGTCAGAAATACTGACAAATTTTTGTAGCTCAAATTCCAAGCTAATATTTTAGTTTTGAATCCCAATACCGTCCATCACGCTAAATATTAAATAGGAAGGATGTTTTGCATAGGACCTGGTCCTAAATGCGGGTCGATACAGTTCATTCTCAAACCTCACGTTTTAATTTTTATGTCGATATCCCCTGAGAGAAAATTATTAAAACGTATGGCTAAATCGACTTAATCGTTTTAGAATTCCATACTATGTGGGCTATGAACTGAAAATTTCGTCTACCGAATATCCCCCCTACTATGGTGGAATACAGATATATGTGATAACCCCAATACACCGGAAAAATCCGCTAACTATCTATATATATAAAAAAGGGGGTTATAAGGGGACTACCCCTAAAAGGGGGTGAATATTAATAATTTTTGGTAGGAAAATTTGTTACCATATACGACTACAAAATACCAAATTACAGCGAATTCGGTTGAAAACCGTGCTCAAGAACCCCAAAATACCGAAAATTGGAGGGTACCCTTATATGGGGGCTACCCGAAAAAATGGACCTATATGTAACTGCCGATGTTTTGAAAAGGTTTATATTTTATGTTCGTTGATTGGCTTTGCCGGTATGCTGGCGTTTTGCGCGGCTAAAGCTCGCCGGATGAGGGGTGGTCCTTGCCAACCAATAAACGATACGGCTGTACAAAAACAAACTAAATCATACCGGGCTTTTAATTGAAATAAATTAATGTAATATTGGGAAACCCGAAATATGCCAGAAAAAGAAAATGGAAACAGAATAACTAGAAAATAATGCTTGTAGTTTAACTACACAAACCTATAAGTATAGAAACAGTTGTTCCCCCGACGGTTAGCCTGCCGAGGAAACTCCCACCCACCGAGATTCCTTCTCGCCATGACACATTTTTGTGTCCCTAATCTGACCTACCCCTTCCTCTCCTTTACCACATCCCTACCACCCTCCTAAAATATTCTTCACACTAAATACATTTCAATCTATTTACAGAAAATCATATCATTAATTACCATCTTTTTTCCTCCACTATTTTCAGGGTAATCTTCCCCAAAGCTCGCGTATGGTATGTTCGTAAGTATATAGTAGCCTTTTTTTTAATACATTCCAGTATTTTTTTATATTTTCTTGTTTCTTTTTTGTTTATATTTCAAATATATAGAAAGAGGCAACCAAGGCGTATCTGCCTTTACACATTGAAGGCTGTCTATGTTGGTGGTCCCTAATCCTGGCCTGAGCTCAACCCCGAATTAGAACGAAAAATACAACAGGTGACCACAATTGATATATATAAAGTAAATGCACTTGTTCACCCTTAAATTTTGTTCAATTTTTTTATAGCAAGATTAGCCTTGGAATATATTAAATTCGAAGCTGGTCGTCCGTCTGTCCGTCCAGAGTTTAAAGTAGGTGGTCGCTTTGGCAAGATACCTGGGCATGCCGGACTGGTCATGCCATAAAGTGCTGATGATCCCTCGTTGGATTGGATGTGCGATGCTGTGGCTCCTGATATTTATTTTTAATTTTATTTTAAGCAAAATTATTTTTCAAATGTTTAATATTTTCATGCACCTTCAATTGGTTTCCGTTTGTATTGTATTGCTGTTTTGTGTTGTCTTTCAAATTCAAAAACAATATTCCACAATAAAAAAGTTCGAATTGGAATTTAAAAAAGATGTATTTTCTTCACTCCAATCAGGGCCACACAACCAATCTTCATCAAGCGTCAAATCAAAAAGGAACGAAATTTATCCATGTAATCAGGAAGAAAGGCTCCTGTCATCATATTTTTTCTTTTGTTTATACTTTATTCCAATTCTCTCAGTCGGGTTTTGTCTGACATTATTCACAAACATATGGTTTGACTA
>NW_026882862.1:0-43282 GCF_032173495.1 Musca vetustissima
AAAAGATGGCAGCGATTAAATTATTTAAAAATATTCTATGCATTTTAGACTTTTTTACAGGCCCTCGATATGAAAATCAACTTACTTCCTTACTTAGCTGGCTTGTTACAGAACGGTTGTTCCATAAGCCGAGCCGAAAAAAGATTTCCATGCGCGTCGGTCTTGTGCGCAAGTCCACCAATTTGGAAGACCACGTTCCAAGATGTTGTTTTCTACTTGGTCTTTCCATCTAATTCGTGGCCTTCCCCTTCTACGGGAACCATCAGTAGGCTCATTTTTATATGCCTTTTGAGCTGGGGCATTTTCATTCATCGGCACAACATGGCCTAGCCACCGTAGTCGCTGCAGCTCAATACGACTGACTATGTCGATGTCCGCGTATAAGTTGTAAAGCTCGTGGTTCATTCGACGCCGATATTCACCGTCGACGCAGATCGGCCCGTAGATCTTTCGGAGAATTTTTCTCTCAAACACCCCAAGTGCTGCCTCATCTGCTTGCGCAAGTACCCATGCGTCTGATCCATATAATAGCACGGGTAGTATCAGCGTCTTGTAAAGTGTGAGTTTGGTCTGGCGAGAGGTGGCTTTGTTTCTAAACTGCTTACTTAGACCATAGTAGCATCTGTTGGCCATAACAATCCTTCTCCGAATTTCGAAACTGATGTCATTCGTTTTATTTATGGCGGTACCAAGGTATATAAAGACTTTGACTACCTCGAAGCTGTAGTTCTCAAGTTCCACAGTTGGTCCGAGTCTACTGGACGTCTTGCGCTTTGATACCATCAGCTTGGTCTTCTCGCCGATTACTGCCAGACCCACTTTGGCAGACTCCTTTTCAATTTGTTCAAAGGTGGCTGTTACCGCTCGCAAAGTTCGACCCATTATATCGATGTCATCACACTGGATAGCACTTTATATGCGATGGGAAGGAGACTTATTCCTCTATAGTTGGCACATATCGTCTTGTCTCCTTTTTTGTGCACGGGGCACAGGATGCTGAGGTTCCAATCATTGCATTCATCTAGTCAAATTGTACTAATCAGCTGGTACATGCTCCTGACCAGCATCTGGCCACCGGTCTGAAATAGTTCGGCTGGTAACCCATCGGCTCCTGCTGCTTTGTTTTTCTTGAGCCAATTAATTGATTTTATGACCTCATCTTGATGGTATACACTCTATACCAACATCTCTTATTCGTTCTGGGGTATCTTCTTCATCGCCACTATTTGATGGTGGCCTTGAGTATATCGAGATGCTTGAATCTGGTGCTGCTAACTACCATGTTTTTTGCTGCCGCGAAGTCAACCAACCTCATGCCGTTGTCGGATGTTTCTTCATGAAGGCTGAATTTTCCGACGGTGGGGCCAAAGATATTTTCCCTTCCGATTTTTGCATTAAAATCTCCTAGCAGAATTTTAATGTCATGGCCAGGGCAACGGTCATATGCTGTTTCTTGGCGCTCGTAAAATATGTCTTTGGTTTGTTCATCTTTATCTTCGGTCGGAGCATGGGCGCAAATTAGACTGATGTAAAAGAACTTCGCTTTTATACGGATTATAGCAATTCGCTCATCTACTGGAGTGCATCTGGAGAAAATGTCTTTTATTCTCCTGTTAACCATAAATCCGCAGCCAAATTCATGTCTCGTTTCATGGCAGCTATAATACAGGATGTAATCGTCTGATTTACTTACGCCTGTCCCTTTCAATCGCATTTCTTGTAAGGCAATAATATCGGCTTTGTACTTCTTGAGTATATCCGCTAAATCGAACACTGCGCCTGTTCTGTAGAACGTGCGCACATTCCAAGTGCAGATTCGCAGATCGTGTCCTTTATACGTTTGCGGGGTCGTCAACATTAGGGGGGTTTGGTTTTCATTTCCTTAGCTTTTCCATAGTAGATTGGGTTTTCCGAGAGTGGGCAACTAACCCGACGCCTCAACGCATTTTTTATAGTTCTTATGGGTGAACTCGCGGCACATATTACCTCACTATTTCATCGGGTGATGAGAATAGCTCCCCAGGTGGCACCGCGGGCAGGTCAGTGTCCACAATTGAGATGAAAGAGGGACCGAGATAAGCCTGGACTTCGCTATGCTAAAGCCAATCAGAGCCGTTGCTTGGTATCTATCATCCCCTTTGCCACCCATGAAAATCACGTGCCCTCAAATATAACTAGTAAAGAAAGTAGCCACTTATCACTTGGTGTAAGAGAAATCAAACATAGCAAATTATTTGGGCTGTATGTTTACAATATCCCTTCGATAGAACAGATATAGTACCCTTGGAAGACCAATGAGATGAAATTTTTCCATACGCACATTCAAAATTGTTAATTATTAACAACTTGTTGTTGTTTTTTGTTTTTTAATATTAACACATTCAAAATCCAAACATACGAACAAACAAAAACAATGTATTTTTTCGATTACAAATAATCCAATGTCATTTAATGCTGATACCTCTGGCAATCTCCTGTTGTAACTCGGGAGTTTACACATTATGGATGATTTATATTCAATGTTGTTGTCATTATCTTGTGATGACTTGCATATTTTTTTATGTTCCATTCACGCTAGATTGCGTGCGTAAAACTTTTATGCTACTTCATGTATCCTCGGTGACTTATGAGAGATGTACAACATAAACATGCATTTTCCATATGCCACATAGAGCGAAGCAAAGGCGAACGAAGGAATCCCCAAGATACAGATAACAAAGTTGACTAATTGAATTTTGTTTTGCTTGGTCAAAAGGAATTTGTTTACATGTATCTGATACCAGAGGCATTTACTTTGTTGTTGTTGTGGGTTGGTTGTTTGGGTGGGAAAATACATTTTGTCAATATTGCTGACTACAGAAGTAACAGGGGGTGGTGAAGTTATGGAGGAGATGATATTCACATCATAAAAAATATGCTGTCTCACTCGCTTTCCCTACTCAGCTGAATATGCAAGTCTTCTCGTTCTACTGGCCAGCCAAGAATAATAAAAAAGGATATCATCATCTCATTGAACAAATATGATGTGTAGAACAAACATACCATCCTAATATTACTTCGAGCTCTGTAAATTTTTTTTTTGTAAAATGAATGGAATCTCCACAGAAAAAGGAAAAAAGGAGTACATTGTTGTAGATATTTGTAATATTAGACAAATATTTGAAGTCTATTATATATGTGTCACATTGTGTGCAAATGCTTCTCTACAAATAAGAAGGTATTTTAAGTCATCGGTGTATGTGTGTGTAAGATGTCCTTACATCTTATCCACTTTACTTGCTAGCATCTTATCCTCTGTGTCAATGCTTCGAAATCCCTTAAATGCATAAAATTAAATGTTTGTCTTAAACAATTCGTTGAGATTTGGAAGAATTGATTTATTAATTGCTTTAAGTGACAGCACATCCTTGGAGAATGAAAATCATAGGAAAACAGTAATTTTACAACAGATGTTAGTAGTTATTAGTATATTGGGCTCTGCCGTTAAACGTATGATTTATATTTTTTCCAGTTATAAAAAGTAGCTTTTCTTTAATTTGACGTTTGTTATACCCTAGTATATTGATATAGTCTTGGTTACGGAATGCTGACCAAGAATTATCACATAATTTGAAAATGTTAACATTGCATATAAAGTGCTATCAGGCGTGCTGAGTGAACGACTGAAGCCAATGGTCAATGAAATTATTGGACCATACCAATGCGGCTTCAGGCCTGGGAAATCCACCATTTACCAGATTTTCAATCTCCGCCGGATCCTGAAAAAACCACGAAAAACACATCGACACATTCCACTAATTCGTCAATTATAAAGCCCTCTCCGTTCAGAGGTGTTTAAAGCCATGTCTGCGTTTGGCATTCCTGCAAAATTGATACGGCTATGCAGGATAAATTTAACAATGGTACAACGGTCAATGTCAGCAGTTAAAGTAGGAAATGCCCTCTCGGAGCCCTTCAATACTGAACGAGGATTCAGATAAGGTGACAGTTTGTCGTGTGACCTGTTCAACAACCTGCTAGAAAAGGTCACACGAGATTCAAATGTGAACAGAAATGACACTCTGTACACGAAACAGCATATTTGAAAGATAATTTTTTGAGATGTTGTCTTCTACTTGATCTTTCCATCGGATTTGTGGCCTTCACCTTCTGCGTGAACCATCACATGGCTCTACTTTTGAATTGGGGCACCTTCATACACTCTCACAAGATGGCCTAGCTAACATAGTCGCTACAACTCGATCGGTCTGACTATGCCGATGTCCGTCCATAGATGGTATAACTCATGGTTCGATCTGTCGATTCCTCTAGCCAAATTTTGTTAATCAGCTGGTGCATGCACGTGACCAGGTCTTGAATAGTCGGCTGGTAACCCATCGGCTCCTGCTGCTTTATTGTTCTTGAGCCGATTAATTGTTTTTATGACCTCATCTTGGCTAGGTGGTATACACTCTATACCATCATCTCTTATTGGTTCTGGGATATCTTCTTCAACGCCACTATTTGATACCAGAAGTTTTTCAAAATGCTCCTTCCAGATCCGCAACACACAATAATCTGTCACCAGGTTTCTATCTTCATCTCTACAGGAGGACGTACATGCACCAAAGCCTTCTGTTTGGTGTTTTACTGGTTGGTAAAATGTTCGGTCTTCATTCTGTCTCCTGTACATCTCGAATTGTTCACGCTCACGTTCTTCTTGTTATTTCTTCTTTTCTCCCGATAATTCACCATCGCATTACGTGTTGCTACTGTCTGCAGGGTTGCCCTATGCGCTGCGTTTTTTCGCCTCAGTAGCATTACGACACCCCTGATGTACCATGGGTTTTTTGATGGTGTTTTTTCGTACCCATTGTGTGCATTGTACTTCTATATTATTATCGGAACAAGGAGTGATTTCGTCAAGCAAGTGGATAAGTTGAGCGGAGTAGGCTTCTGCTATCTGTTGTGTTTACAGATTTTCGACGTCGGGTTTCAGTGTTGTGTTAGATCGCACCGTTGCTGCTACATTAAGACGGGTGCGAACTTTGGCTGCCACAAGGTAATGGTCCGAATTGATATTCGCTCCTCAGATCGATCGTCTAGCAATTCGCTCATCTAATCAAGCGAATCCTGCAAGGCAATAATATCGGCTTATTGCCTTCCTGAGTACACCCGCCAAGTTCAGATTCGCAGATCGTCGTGCTTTATACGTTTATGGGGGTCGTCAACATTAGAGGGGTTTGGATTTCTTTTTCGTCCCTTTTTCATAGTAGGAGGAATAATAGATTTAGTGCCACTATCGCATGTAAATGTCCAGCACCTCTGGTACCTCCCACACACTAGTCCGAATTAGTCTATAAAACATATAACGTGTCACGGCCTGAGGATATATTGGTAAAAATTGGTAAAAAAAATATTACGACGTGAAGAGCTTGAATCAAATGGTATACTCACATCTTGTAGAAGAATATGTGATCCAATCGTGTCATTCGATCCGGCAAAACTGTACTTAATGAACTTATAACGGTAATTCTTTTGACCTGCCCTAATAAAATCGATGTTGACTGTGTGTGTAAACATATAACCCAAAATAAGTAAATATTTATATTGTTCTTAAACTGTAGTCCTGTAACAAGATGTACAAATATCAATACATACACACACATACAGAAACACGCGTACATCTCTACCTATAGGTAGTATAATGTGAAAACAATAAATATTTTAAATAAATATCAAATTTCTTAGTATTTGGTCTTTAAGGAAAACAAACAACCGCCAGGCAGTCAGTTCGGCAGGCAGGCATTCATGCAGTAACAAAAGCTATACAGACGCATTGGTTGACAAAAACAAAATCGGGCTATCACATTGCAAAGAACTCCAATACGAACAATGCACAAAAAATCCAATGTAATTTTTCTTGTGTGGTAATCCTTTGGGGGAATTTGTGTAAGTACCGGATTGTTGTTGCAACAACAGCAGCACTCACCTACGCACTTTGGTGAATATGTGCGTACATGCGTGAGTGCATATGTGCGTTTAACTGTCATACACACACACAGACTCACACTCAAGTTCGAAGTTGACTTTTGCATAATAACAACAATAACACACAAGTGCGTAAATTAAAGTCATGTTTGTCAAGGGATTTCATTCGAATATAGTGTGAATCCTTAGGAAATCCTTATTGATTAACTCAACATTATTCTTCGTATGTTTGTCAAATGATAAAAAATGTGTTTGTTTGTTGTAAACAACAACAAGAAATATGTAAATATTTGTATATATTTAAAATGTAAGTCTGTTAAATTTTATTTTCAATTAGTATTTTTTTCGACTACATGTAAAATCTGAAATTGAATTAAATTCTAACGCAATGACATGTAATGTCAATTCATCTGCAGTAAATCTCAATGTTATTGAGATCTCGTAGCGCGTTCCGACTGTCGATATTAAAAATTGTAATGCTCCATTTGGCGGAACACTAAAAAATCAAAATTGAATTGAAACCGATTCCAATAAACCTCAATCACGACAAACTGTTCCAGCTCCTCTGACATCAGCATTGTCAGCTCGTCACTTTTGCCCTTAACATCATGGCAAACCCGTGTTTCGTTGCCAATGGATCATATCCATATTACAGTCACAGTGGAGAAATCGAGTGACTTTGTGGAGCCGGAAAAACGTTCATTCATGAACTATAATAAAGCCATGCCAGTGGCTTTATGAATTAAATTGACGATAACATCAGCCAACTGCAGTCTTCTTGTGCGCCAGGGCTGCAAATCGTTACATTCCAAGAGAATACCCAATTGGAGGCCAATTTATCCAACACTCGCAGCACGTCTAGCAGATCAAAGGTACCTTCTACGCCAGACGTCACCAGATGACTCAATAATACCAGCTCTGATGGTACAGATAAATGATCTCGTAAACTAGCTCCGCAGATAAATTTGGTTGAGGCATCTTGCTATGTGTAAAGCTGGTTTATACAAGCTTTGAGCTACAATTAAAAGCCTCACGGGAGCAAAAACAAATAGAGGAAATATAGCTGTAAGTTTTAAGATGATACAGTTGTATCGGATGCTAAAAGGTGAGCGCTTTTATTCTGCCAGCAATTCGTCGAACATGCAGCAGAAAAGAATACTTGCAGCAGAAGAGCCTTCAGGAGAGCGAAAAACTTGCAAAAGGAAGCTTTGCTACAATTCACGCCAGAGGACATAAGCTCCGCCATTCACAAGGCTAAATCATCTAAAGCCTTAGGGCCTGACGCATCTCGATGGTCATAGTCATTAATCACATTGCCAATGACCTCAACAAGATAAGATCCGTTGAGCGGACAATTCTTGTGGTATTGTATCTGTCCAAGGTCTTCGACATAGTCGACCTGGCCACCTTGATTAACGACATCTTGAACTCTACATTGCTAGACATAAGCAAAAGATGGTTATGTAACTTGATAAACTGCAGGCAGGCATATGTTGAGGTCAGCGGACAAAAGTTGAAGAACCGCAAAATAAAAATGTGTGTCCCGCAAGGAGATGTCATTTCACCCTTCAACTTCTATATTTTAAAATTCTCCTTACCTCCTGATGATTGTGGATACTTGCCTCTGGAGTAATGTAGCGGAAATCGAAGGCAATTCCTACTTATCTTCGGTAGACACATTGTTTCAGGGCACAAACTTGCTGATTTCTCTATATAAATCAACTTTCACTATCTTTACATCGTGGACAAAGGAGGCCAACTGAATATATCAATCTGAGGTAGGACCATTCCAACATTCTAGAATCCTAAAATAGTAGGAGCCACGCCACATCGTGGAGACAAAAGTCCGGAAGCGTAATAAGGCTCTCAAAGCCATCTCAGGCAAGGACAAGGAGGTGCTCATGACTACTTATCAACTACACTGCTCCAGTTTGGACTTCGTTTATTAGCGATTCGCAATGAAGAATACTTCAAACCACACAGAATAATACCCTACGTACCGATTGCGGCATTCTATGTCGATCTAAGCACAGGTTATTACGTATTTGAGCATATATTTGTAACAGGCAAAAGGAAACGAGTTAGACCCATGGTTTATTTTGAGAATATGCATAGAATCACTTTCTGAGTCGACTTATGCATGTCCATCTATCTGTCCACATATTTTTGTAAACAAAGTACAGACCGCGTATATGATCCGATATAGATGAAATTAGCACATCTCACTTATTTGGCCCAAGGATGAACCCTATTGAAATTGGAGAAAATCGATTCAGATTTATATATAGCTCCCATATATATTTTCGTCCGATTTTTGGTAAATAATGCCCCAAACTCCCAATATTTGTCCGATCGATACAAAATTTTGCATCGATTTTCCGATTGAGACAAAATCTGGCACAGCATACTAAATTAAGTCCAGTTTAATGTCTGTGGGATTTTTTTTTAAATCGGTTCAAATTTAGATTACTTCCATATATACTTTCGTTCGATTTTATAGAAATGGTGCACAAAACTCCCATGTGTCCGATTGAGACAACTCCCATATGTGTCCGATTGAGACAAAATCTTGCGCTATATACTGAGTCAGATACGCGTATGCGAAGTTTTGTTGAAATCGGATCAAATTTAGATATATCTCCCATATATATTTTCGTCCGATTTTATGGTGCACCGAAGAGCCTATGTTTATTCTATTTACACGAAATTTGGCAGAGGTGAGTTTTGAGTGATGCGTATTAAAGTTGCAAAAATCGGTGTAGATTTATATATGTCTCCCATATATAGTTCCATATACACGAGATAAAATTGTGTGCAGCGCACTGTGCAGCTGCACAGAGGATACTATATATATATTTTACCATGCCTTGTATGTGTCCAAAGCGGTAAATGGTATCATATAGTTGGCCCGTCCGACTTTTGAACTTTCCTTACTGGTTATTTATATACTAGTATTATATACTAGATTTGACCCCCAAAAGGGAGACACTAGTCTTTTTAATCTATAAGGTTTTGTGGGCCCTTTGGAGACCCTGGACACGACAGCCGAAGAGAAAACCTCGTTACAATTTTAGTATATCATACTCCTTATATTCTCTCGAACATTCTATGAATAAACATCCCGTTATAGCAAATTTTGTACAAATCGGGGAAATATTTCAAATTGTGATAATGTATACAGTATATTTCTCACATCCGAGTACATATGTATATAAATATAATTGGTATCAATTTAAAGGCCAACCACTCTTCATGCATATAAAGTCAACATCTCCAACCTGAGTGCCTGTAATCAGGTTTTTCATTTATTCAGAACATAAACAATCTAAATTTAAACAATATAAAATTACATTACATGGATGAATGTCTCACTATCTAAAGATCCTGCAAATTTCTCATTACATCGCGAAATTTAGCCACACTTTCCGAAATCATTCACTGCATTATATTATAAATTCACGTGTGGTTTCAAAAATATGAATGTAGGTATTCGTATGGCAGAGAGGATACATTTTTAAATATTAAAAATATTTTAAAGGCAAATCTCATGTATTAATAACAATGAAACTATTCTAATGCATTGGAATTTGTTTGTTCATAGTTTCTTTTTTTTCTTTTGCGGATGGATACTATTTTTTGTCATTGGCATCGTATTTTTTTTTTTTTTTTTTTTGTACATTCAGTTGCCTATGTATTTTTGACAAATTTCAGATGAACATTGAAATCTAAATGACTGGTATTAGAAGTGCAGTTTATTTCTTTCTTTTCTTTCATTCATTGTTAGTTTATTTGGCTGTTTTTATAAATTATTTCCATTTTAATTCATAAATGGAATCCCTCAGTCTGAGTAATCTTCTGTAATGTGTTGTAATGTTTTTTTTTTCCTTTTTTTGGTAACTCCTACCACAAAAATCGTTCACCGTATCCTTTAACGTTTTGTTGCCATTTTCGTTGTGAATGTTTTGTTTTGATGGATTTTCTTGTGGCAAACAGCAACAGCTCGACAATGTTTTCCGAATACTAAGTCTGAGTGGCATTTTTGTACATTTATTGTATTGGTGTCTGTCGCTATTTTCTATTTTCCATGTGGTAATTATGGTAGCAATCTTTTTTTTGGAAACACAAGGAAATAATTTATGTTTTCATTACTCAAGATTAGAGAATAACAAAAAACAACATTGCAAATTTAGGTTCATCGCCTTTTTTTCGGTAATCTAACAACCCTGCCATAGCCGTTGCAGATGTGCTTGGCATTAAACAACAAAATAGCAACCACAGCGAAAGATATAAATACTGCATGTGCTGAAGTAGTGCTGTCAATCTCAGTATTATTCAGCACTTACCTTGTCCAGCTCATTTCCTAGTGTCATTTTTCATCTTCATGTTGTTCAGCCTCTTAGATATTGATCAAAACAAATTGACAAGAATGTCCACTAAAATCAGTTTGGAAATTTCTTTAAAAATTTAACCTGCCTGGTCATTTCCTAACTGTCACAGTAAATCAAACATTTATTTGAATTTATTCTGTTTGGTCACATAGTCCATGGACTGCTGCTAACCCTTTTGGGTTTGCAAGATTTTGTGTTTTTTTCTCTCTCTGTTACATTTCATTTTACATTTAAGGTGTCATCTATGGTTTCCTTGAAATTGTGGTCCAGCCTTTACATATCCTCGTCATATGATTACATTAGCAAATTCTTCGTTAAAAATTGTTGGAAGTATATTCAGTTGCTTGAATGGTTGGTGACTATTTTAAAATTTGCTAGAGATATTAAAAGAAATAATTTTCCCTAACGCTATACCGCAAAGATCGGTAGTTTGGGGAGCCTAAGCTCGTCTTCTTAACAAAATTGGGAGCTCTTTAATACTTTGGAGTATCATTGAGTAGAATATGCCATTACCAAAAATTATCAACATTAGACCATGTTTACGGTAATTGTAACCCCCAATATTCGGTATTTCGGGGTACGAGTTAGCTCTAATTTTATTTTTTTACCCTCAGCCTTATGGCTAATGAGGGTGTACTGAAAATTGTGCTTCGTCGAAAAATTAGGTTTAGGTCCCATGTTTTTTAGGATCAAATCCCTTTCAGACAATATGTAGGAGTCGGAACTGTATGGAGCAAAAGAAATATAAATAGCAAGGGAACTATAAAGAGCAAAGGATATAGTTCAAAGAAACTACAAAGAGCAAAGGAGCTATAAATAGCAAAGGAACTATATGGAGCAAGGGAACTGTTTAGAGCAAAGGAACTATGTGGAACAAAGGAACTATAAAGGAACTATATGGTGCAAAGGAATTGTATGGAGCAAAGGAACTATATGGTGCAAAGGAACTGTATGGAGCAAAGGACCCATTTGGATCAAAAGAACTATAAAGAGCAAAGGAACTGTGTGGAGTAAAGGAACTATATTGCACAAAGGAACTATATTGGACAAAGGAACTATATGGAGCAAAGGAACTACATTAAGAAACTGCTTCCTTTTTTAAAAAAGAACTAGAAAGATTGATCCGCTACGTGAACTAGATTGCCCAACTCTACCGATCACAGCCTATTATCTTTACCAATCCTTGATCAAGCCCGAATATGGGACTAATTATTTCAATCCCTTTGTACCTTCTCCACAAAGGGTAAAATTTTTTAATATATAAATTCGAGATTAGACGAAACGAGGGTCTGATTTGAACCAAAGTTTGCACAACCATTTAACTTTACCAAGCCTAGATCTAGTCCGAAGGTGGGACCCATCGGCCCTCTCCTTCTGGTACCTCCTTTCGAAAGGCAAATCTTAATATATAAAAGGGTTTAGAGATAAGTGAGTGCCTGAGAGATCATCGCCCAGACGAAAGGGATGAAGCTAGAAGCTTGAAATTTTGAGTGTGATTGTTGTTGTGTAGGCTGAGATAAGTCGGGGTTTTAGGAAATTCGAACTAGAAGGGTACGAAAAGTACTAAATGCTCTAAGTACGGTACCCTTTGTATTAGGCAAACGGGAAGAGATAGCATTGTGAAATTTGGAATGTGGGTGCTGATGGAAAATTAGTAAGATCAACCAAAGGGTTTTTTGTTTCGACCTATAAGTGTACGAAAAGTACTAAACATTACTAAATTTAGTTCCAATTGTTTATATATTGAACATAAATAGATAGAATCTTGAAATTTTATATGAAATACGGGTTGAGAAGTTTTGTTGATGTACTTATGTGTATGAAATGCACCAAATGATACTAAATTTAGTAAAATTTAGATTTGGTTGAACTAATAGATAGAGCTAGAGTACATGATTTGGGTATTTAAGGAAATTTGTACTTATTGGTATGGGCAGTACTAAATGGGTACCAAATAAAGTAAAATTTGGATTTTTGATGAAAGGATATGTCTGGAAACCTGACATTTAGAATTTAGATTAATACTGATGTGTCGGATTGAGCTATGGAGAATACATTGGAAATTCGTATTTATGTATACAAAAAGAACTAAACGGCACTACATTTGGTAATACTCGTTTTGGGTGAACAGGGACGTGGAAACCTAAAATTTGAAGAATTGAGTTATGGAGGCAACTTACCTACATGTACTAAATTGTACTAACTATTATACAATTTGTTTCTGTGTGAACGGAAAAGTGCTAAGTGGTGCACTTTGGATTTGTGTGCACGAATGGACTGAGATCCTGAAATTTGGAATTAAAATTACTATTGGAGTGTAGGATTGAGATATGAAGGTAATTTTAACAACGTATAATGATTTGTACCAAATGCAATAAACATGCAATTAGATGTAGGAGATGTAGCTCCCAAAGAATAGAGTATAGCTTCCGTAGAATGTTACCATCCCATATTCGGTATTTTAAAGACTTCAGCCGCATTTTCCAGCCGATGAGGATGTAATTTTGTAGAAATGGTTCTGGAAGGCTGCAAAAATTGTGCTATGTATTTTTTTCTTATATTTAAGACGGTGTAACGTCCCACGTATCCTACAATTTGCTTCACGTGATGACATAGATTTTTTTTTACCTGGGCGTTGTCACCCCTGCGGTTTGAAAACGATTGAATTTGGATTTGACTTATTAGATCACACATCTCCATTTGTCTACTTTTCAGGGAAAATTAACTTTATTTACTTTTTTTGCAATACAAATCATACTGTTAGGAGTAGTAGCATTGAAACTGTCTCTGGATCACATGGAGTATACTAATCTCGACCTAATCTCATCGTTACTACTTTCTATCGGAATTTGGAGAAACATATCTTCATTTTCTTCGAATACAGAAAAATATTGTAACCGTACGAGGAGAGAATTTAACTTGATAATGATGTGATCCAGAGAAAGCACAGACCCTATAAACCACGAATGAATCCCATTTGAACCCAAACTTCAAATTACAGACCGATGTTTCTAAGGGGTGTTCCATGATTATACTATTAAATCCTCTGTAGCTTTCTAGAAATTTATGGTCACAAGCTTTATTTTGTGGCACAGAATATTACTTCTAGAACCTATATCTTTGCAATTAAACAACGTATTTATGTCATTCAATACAACATTTATAACAAATCTTTCACAGTTTCTTCTGAAACTTTGTCATCACCCAACCACATATCAAAAAGACACTTGCCATTCGACTTCACTAGAAGAAATGTTCTACGTTTTAAATTGAAGTATTTGACATATGTCCAAATTGACATATCAGCTTCATACATACCATACAGTGAATTACCTACCACTTTTCCTATGGAACCACCTAACATCGTTCACATTGCTGACAGTGAGAGTTGTATCCTTTAAGTTTACCATTTGACTGACAATCACGTCAAACCTTTGTGAAAAAAACAAACAAACAACCAGGTTTCAAATACTCGTATGCCGACGACATTGGCTGGACATGAAGATGAATTTGCTGTTTGTTGCTGCTGTTGTTACTTTGTATGTTTTAGGTTTAGTTCCGTTTCAAGTTTCCGGTCAGTAAATAGCCGATATCCATGTGTAATTCTGTATATCTTCCTAGCTGTCCCTGACAATCCATTGTGTGAATGAGTGTGTGTATACTTTGAAAGACAACGGAAAGGAATGAAGTTTTCCTGAAATTGTCGGTAAAAATTCATTGAATTTCAAATGTCATTACAGTTGAATTTGCAGCAATGGCAGCAGCATCAGCAGAACATCCTCTTCAATGTTGATTTAGGGCTTTCTCCTTTTGGTTTTCATTTGGTCGGTGATTGAATTGACGATGAAGACAAAGAATATGAAGTCTATTTTTCACATTCAATTGAAAATTGTTGGTTTTTGTTAAGTACAAATGTTTGTAGATGCTGTTCGCATTAAAGTAAAAGCAACAATTGAACCAATAGTTTAGCTAAGATTAATGTAATTTTAATTTTGAACAAATATTTCATGTTTACCTTAAATGTGTTGTAGAAGATTGTTAAAAATAAATAAATTACTTGCTAAAATTGCTGTTAAAACAATTTATTGATTGTTAAGGTATTTTCGCACAAGCCCTATATGAATTAATTTTGAGGTGAAATACTATTCCGAGTTCCAAACAAGTATCTCTTCTTTTTATTATAGTATATAATTTCCAATTTGAAGTTAAGGGGGTCTTCGGCATATCTTTGGCAATGACGTTTTCGATTTGAAGATTTCATTTTACACCACTAACCAAGCTTTGCACAGCCTGCCCTCTCCTCTGGTACCTCCTACAAAAAGGGTCAATATTATATATTTGGTCTACATAAAATCTGAAACATATTTAATTAAACATATACCTTATATAAAACGAAAAACCAGTAAGGAAAGCAGAAAAGTAGGACTGGGCCGACTATATGATACCCTTTACCACTTTGGGTACATTCTACATATGTATCCTAAAAACGTCGCCTTTTTGAAGGAACTTTGACATGAATTGTGAAACTTAGCACGCTTCATTCTAGACTTAATTCAGTTACCAAAATGCATGCAAGTCGAAAGATATATAGGGACTTTGGTGCACCAATTACCTTATATCGGGTGAAAATATATATAGGAGCTATATCTAAATATGAACAGATTTTCACGAAACTTTGCGCACGTCATTTTAGACTTAATTTAGTACGCTACGCCAACGTTACACGAAAATGTGTGCAAATCAAATGATTTTCAGGGACTTTGGTCCACAATTTTCCTAAAATCGGGCGAAACTATATATGGGAACTATATCTACATCTGAACAGATTTTCACGAGACTTAGCACACGTCATTTTAGGCTACATTTAGTTCGCTATGCCAAAATTCGTGCAAATCGAAGGATTTTCAGGGACTTTGGCGCACCATTTACCTAAAATCGGCCGAAACTATATATGGGAGCTATATCTAAATCTGAACCGATTTTCACGAGACTTAGCACACATCATTCTAAATCTAATTCAGTAGGCTGTACCAAATTTCGTGCAAATCGAAAGATATATAGGGACTTTGGTACACCATTTACATTAAATCGGACGAAAATATATATGGGAGCTATATCTAAATCTGAACCTATCCTCAATAGGGTTCGTCCTTGGGCCAAATAAATGAGATGTGCCAAATTTCATCCAAATCGGGTTATAAATGTGACCTCTATTTTGTTTAAAAATTAACATCAACAGATGGGCGGACGGACATGCATTTTTTAATTTTTTTAAAATTTCCATTGTATGGATAATGATGGGTCAACACTTAGCAAAATAGTACAAATATCTCGAAATGTTGCCCAGGCTCTGACTATAGAACCGCAGGTAGTTACAATTCCGTGGTAGTTGTATAGAGTATCAATTGATCAGCCTCTTCCGACTATATAGTTCTAATTATACTATTCTATTATTTATGTTTTTCACTTTCAACATGTACTTCCATTATAATAAAATGTGAATTTCAAAAATGATAAAATTGTATATTATTTATATTTAGGCAAATTCAGTGATTAAAAGCAGGTAGTCGGTGAATTCGTCGACGTAGAGTCAATTTCCTTTACTGCAGGGGATATCGCGTTTAGTGGATATAAATTGAAACCAGATTGATAGTAACTATAATTACCAGGCTATGTCTATGGGTGTCGAATGTGCCTCATAAAATGCCGAACTTTGGCAGCAAAAATTAACATACCGGTATTTTTGGTCTTGTTGGAGAAGAAAATCTTTCTAACTAAAAATTACGAATCGGATTATGATCAGGTTTGGTCTTTAGTTTAATTGAAAATCCTCTAATCAACATTTCTAAATATCGTTGGAACTTTGGATGTAGCTACAATATATACTTAGCTTCTTTATAGGTATTGTGATAGTCATAGCCCCCATTTCCAACCGAAGTTACTATATTTTTTTTGGTGACAAAGTATTAGTAAAGTTCATAATTTTTATCTAACATCATTAAATTAGCATTTATATCAGCTGTTTAGGAGTGCGAGAGCTGAGTATAGGGAGACCCGACAACAACTGCGGAATGTTTTTATCCGGCTCGAAGGACCAAATGTTTAGGAGGCGCGAGAGTTGTGTAAAGGGAGACCAACAACAACAATGGAAGTTCTTATCCGTCCCGAATGATCAAATGTTTAGGAGCGCGAGAGTTAAGTATAGGGAAACCGACAACAACTGCGCTATGTTTTTATCCGGCTCATAAGGACCAAATGTTTAGGCCAGGGGCTTGCTCTACTTCTCGCCGTGGTTGTGTGATGGGCTGATCAATTTATTCAATTTATTAACTCAAGGGAGCGGAGGGATACGAACGACAACGACAGAAGTCCCAAGCAGTTAATGGTGTAAGGAAAAGAAAATTGCAAAGAAAATAAAACACAAAAGTTATTAATATGATATTCTAAGTATCTGGGCTTTATTGGTGGTACTCTTTTCTTTATTACCTTAACATAATTAGCTTTGTAATTTGGGTGGTGACAGAGTTCTTAGTAGATAACGCGTAAACGTTATTCAGAAAGTTACTTCTAATAATGAGGTTGGTCGACAATTGAACGCTGTGGTTCATGCAATCACAGAGGATTGCGGTGATCGCTGATGATCGGTTGTCGTTTACTACTACATTTACATATTCCAATGGAAGAAAATGACAAGCAAGGAGAGCAGAACAGCAACAACCACCGCTCGGCGACATCTGCACTCTACTGTCTCCGCCCGTGGTGTCAATCAGCAGACGTGATTGACTGAGCCGGGGAAGTTGAGTCAGAACGTATCAAACGTATTTTCGAAATTTTATAGTGGCCTTTGTTTTAATGAGAAAATTGTATACAAAACTGTTAAATTATAATCTATACCCCTCGAAAATTATCCACAAAACTCCTAAATTATAATCTATACCCCCTCAATTCTAACCTATTAAGCAATAAAATCATAATGATTTTCTAACCAAATGCTGCATTCGACACAAAACGCAGTTATATAGAAAAAAATTTGAAAAAAAATCAAATATATCGGTCACATACCAATGCGACCAATATGACCGACCGACCAAGGAACACAACTTGTATGACAACTTTGCGACAAGACAATTTCAATGCCAACAAACAGTAAAACATGCTGCTTAACATCGAAACATGCAGCATGGCAGCAGTTATGAGGCAATAAAAACAGTTTTTCTTGTTGCCAAGTGCATTGTCGACATGTGGCAGAAATAACAACAACAATATAAAATGCATGCAACCTTGCCACAAACACAAGCTCAGATTTGCCAAAGCCACATTATGTAGCTAACATTAGCTTTAGCAGGAATGAAAAACCACAGCTACAAAAACAATGACAACAACAATGGCGAGAGCGACGACAGACGTAATGAAATCTTACGACCCAAACAAACCAATGTCGCCGCCACCAACCATCGCACAACCACACACAACAATCTGAACACATCATACATACAAGAAAATGTGCCATCAAAGAATTGTTTGCATTAACAACTGCAATAACAGCAACATCAAAAAGTGCAAAACGCAATGCAAAGAAAACAAACAACAGCAACAACAAAAAGAGTACTGGACAACACTGCAATAATCAGCTGCAACACCAGCTCCAGCGCGTGTTGTTTCATACTTAGAGGTATGTACGTACGTACGAGTACATGCACCACGTTCAAGAAACATGCCATCACCACATCGAGCTGAAGCTGTTTCCAAATTCAGTTGGCATTTTCAAACCAATTAATGCCGTAGAAATGTTAAAAATCCGTTTATTTCAAACGGAACTAACAGCAAAGTCAAACAAAAAGGAAAAAACTTCGTATTGAATAGGGTTAAAAGGTAAGTGTTTGAATGTTGGCAAGGTTTTGCAAAATGTTCGGGATCATTTAAAGGACAACATCGAAAAATTCTAAATTTTATATGGAGGTGTGCCTAAGATTAAGAAAGACTTACTATAATGTGTAAGTGGGTTGCGGATTGAAGGGATGTGGGTAATCGCAAGACGAGTTTTTACTCTGCCTTCTAAATCAGTACGATTTGTTTATCAAGGTACTAAATCCTAGCTGTTTAGACTATTATTGAAATTATATAAAGTTGATTTGTCAGCTATTATTTGTTTACATTATATACACATTTCACTGTTTTCATATTTTCTCTGATAGAGTGGATTTCAGTTTGTATGGCAGATTTTGCAATTAAATCGAGATAATGCACTTTCAGCGTTGGCGAGTGTCGTTGATCTGGCCTCGAGTCACGTCCCGTAGTCGTCCTGCAAACAAATGTGAGTGTCATTTGTAGTCGAGGGTATCGTTAAGAGAATGCAGCCAACAGTAAAGAGGAAGGGGATAGCAACAGTTTGCCATCTTAGAGGATAGCAACAGTTTACCAATTTAAAAGACCATGTATCGAAATGGTGTCTTCCAAATGATCTTTCCATTGAATTCGTGGTCTTCCATTTTACGTGAACCGTCAGCTTTTTGAGCTGGGGCATCTTCATTCATTTTCACAACATGACATAGCCGCCGTAATTGCTCGATACGTCCGACTATGTCGATATCCGATTAAAGATGGTACAAACCAAGGTTAATTCGACGACGATGATCACCGTCGAAACAGATCGGCTCGTAGATATTTCGGATAAATTTTCTCTCAAATTCTCCAAGAGCTGTCTCGTCTACTTGCGCTTCAGATCCATACATCAGCACGGGTAGTATCAGCTAGAGTGCGAGTTGAATTTAACTGCTTACTTAGACCATAGTAGCATATGTTGGCCAACACTATCCTTCTCCGAATTTCAAAACTTATGTCACTTGTTTTGTTTATTGTGATATCGAGATAGATGAAATCTGACTACCTCGAAACTGTAGTTTTCAAGATGCACAGTTGGTCCGAGTATACTGGACGTCTTGCGCGTTGATACCATCAGGTTGGTCTTCTCAGTCCTCTAGCAAAATTGTACTAATCAGGTGGTGCATGCTCCTGACCAGCATCTGAACTCCGGTCTTGAATTGTTCGGCTGGTAATTCATTGGCACCGGTTGCTTTATTGTTCTTCAATCTATACCGTTCTGGAGTATCTTATTTACCGCTATTATTTGACACCATAAACTTTGCAAACTGATCCTTCCAGATCCTCATCATGATGTCTGTACCTGTCACCAGGTTTCCTTCTTCATCTGTACAGCAGGATGTGCCTGCACCAAAGCCTTCGGATTGGTGTTTTACTCGTTGGTAAAATTTCCGGACTTCATTCTGACTCCACTACATCTCGATTTGCTCACGTTCACGTTTTTATAGCCTTCATCACACTGTGGTACAGGGTATTATGTCTTTGTGCATATGTTTGTAACAGGCAAAAATAATCGAGATAGACCCATGATTCCTTTTGAGAATATGCGTACAATCACTTTCTGAGTCGATTTATGCATGTCCGTCTGTCCGTCCGTCCATGTATTTTTGTGAACAAAGGTCGCATTTATGATCCGAATTGGATGAAATTTGACACAGCTCATTTCTTTGGCCCAAGGACGCACCCTATAGAAATAGCGAAAATCGGTTCAGATTTAGATATAGCTCCCATATATAGTTTCGTCCGATTTCAGTAAATGGTGCACCAAAGCTCCAAAATATGGCCGATTGCCACACAATTTTGCACAACATACTGTAATAGGTACAACATAACGTGTGTCTAGTTTTGTTTAAATCGGTTCAGATTTGGATATAGCTCCCATATATAGTTTCGTCCGATTTTCAGTAAATGGTGCACCAAAGCTCCAAAATATAGCCGATTGACACACAATTTTGCTCAACTTACTGAAGTTAGTATAACCAACTGTGTGAAAAGTTTCGATGAAATCGGTTCCGTAGCTCCCATATATAGTTTCGTCCGATTTTTAGTAAATGGTGCACCAAAGTCCCTATATATCCTTCGATGTGCACGAAATTTGGCATAGCGCACTGAATAGGGTCTAAAATGATGAGTGGTAGTTTCGGGAAAATCGGTTCAGATTTAGATATAACTCACACGTATGCATATGTCTTCGTCCGATTTTACATAAATGGTGCACGAAAGTCTTAATGTTTGTCCGATTATCACGAAATATTGCACAACGTATCAAATTGACGTTATTGCGTTCTGTTGAAATTGGTGCAGATGCAACCATAGCTTCCATATGTATTTCGAACGGGTGCCTGATTGAAATTTGTCCCATGGTACGCAGGCGACTGTAAATCTGCCCGAATGAAATTAAATTAAATGTGTCATAGGTTGCAGAAAGACATGAGTATGTTCCTTCGAGTCGGCTCAGTCCGGCTTTACTACTTTTTTTACTGGTTCTTGTTCTTTCTTCTTTTTTTCTGAAATACGTTTCTCCTCTCTCGATAATTCTCTCTCGCATTACGTGTTGCTCTTGTTTCCAGGGTTGCCCTATACGTTGCGTTTTTCACCTCAGTAGCATTACGACATTCCTGATCGTACCATAGGTTTCTTTATGGTGGTCTTTTGTACCCAAGTGTTGCTTTTGCTGTAGTTTGTAGGGAGTGGGCAATTCATTGCCATTGTGCTTCTATACTATTATCGGGACAAGGAGTGCTTTCGTCAAGCAGGTGAATAAGTTGAGCTGAGTAGGCTTCTGCTACCTGTTGTGTTTGCAGCTTTTCGACGTTGAGTTTCCGTGTTGTGTTAGATCGCACCTTTGCTGCTACATTAAGACGAGAGCAAATTTTTCCTGCTACAAGGTAGTGGTCCGAATCGATATTCGATCCTCGGATCGACTGAAAGTCTAAAACATGGGATGAATGCCTTCCGTCTATCACAACATGAACAATTTGATTTCGCGTTGTTTGATCGGGAGAAATCCAGGTAGCCTTGTGTATATCGAGATGCTTGAATGTGGCGCTGTCATGTTTTTTGCTGGCGCGAAGTCAATCATGGCATTGTCAGAAGTTTCTTCATGGAAGCTGAATTTTCCGACGGTGGGGCCAAAAATATTTTCCCTTCCGATTTTTGCATTAAAATCTTCCAGCAGAATGTTAATCCCATGGCCGGGCGCTCGTAAATTATATCTTTGGTGGACGCCTCAGTCCATTTTTATACCCTTCACCACACTGTGGTACAGGGTATTATGTCTTTGTGCATATGTTTGTAACAGGCAAAAATAATCGAGTTAGACCCATGGTTCATTTCCTGAGTCGATTTATGCATGTCCGTCCGTCTGTTGATGTTAAATTGTAAGCAAAGTACAGGTCGTATTTATTATTCGGTTTGGATAAAATTTGGCAGAGCTCATTTATTTCGCCCAAGGACGAAGCCTATTGAAATTGTGAAAAATCGTCCGATTTTCAGTAAATAATGCACCAAAGTCCATATATATCTTTCGATTTGCATGAAATTTGGCATATCGTACTGAATTAGGTCTAGAATGACGTGTGTTAAATTTCGTGAAAATCGGTTCAGATTTAGATATAGCTCCCATATATCTTGTCTTCCGATTTTACGTAAATTGTGCACTAAAGGCCCAAAGTGTGGTCGATTGACACACAATTTTGTACAATGTACTTAAGTTATTATAACCTTACGTGTGTCAAGTTTTCTTGAAATCGATTCAGATTTACATATAGCTCCTATATGCTTTCGTCCGATTTTAATTAAATGGTGCACTAAAAACCCATAGCTACGCCGATTGACGCAACGTACTGAAATAAATATAAAGTAATCTCGGGCAATTTACCTGGAAATCTGTTCAGATTTCATGTTAACAAAATTTAGCATAGGTTGCAGAACGGCATGTGTAGGGATTGCTGTTAGTCGGTTTACATATTAATAAAGATCGCATTTTTAAGTTAGTTCAATTTCATATTAATGTTCCTTCGAAAAGGCGACGTCTGTTAGGATACATATTTAGAATATACCTAAAGTGGTGAAGGGTATCATATAGTCGACCCTGTCCGACTTTACTATTTTCCTTATTGGTTTTTTATAGTTCTTATAGGTGAACTCGCGGCACATATCCGCTTACTATTTCAACGGGTGACGAAAAAAGCTACCCCACCAATATAAGCCTGGGCTTTGTCATGTTATAGCCAATCAGAACCGTTGCTTGGTATCTATCATCCCCTACGCCACCCATATCAATATAGCTAATCTAATAAATTTAAATATCAAGGGGTAATCCAACAAACAGGAATCTTAAATGGAAACACCACATACAGCAACGGGTCTACAAGGCCCCCAGATGCAGGTAACACCAACTATGGCTTTGGAGAGTATATTGTAGCAGCTCGAGTGGGCGCACAAAAGACATTTCATTGGTTTACATATATTTTTAACCCAACCCTTCTTGAAAGTACCTAAAATTTTTTGTCTATCACTTTCCCAATAACCCTATTTAAAACAATATTGCAAACAAAGAACCAAATGCACTTAAAATAGTAATTGGGATTAGAGCAAATGATTTCGTAACTGGAGAAAAAACACAGCAGCAACAACAACACACCGAATGCCAAAAGAAAATCTGAAAACTTGCTCCGATATACAAGTTCAGATATGAGAAACGACTGTATAAAAATGCAGATGAGTGCATGCTGCATGGAATGCGGCTTACACGCGACAGCTTCAGACATGGCCACAACAACTCAACCTAACTGCAAAACCTGATGGTAGTACACATACACGCAGACACAGCTTAGCACGGGATGAGAATGAATGAAAATATGTTGTTGTACCAGAACCGAATGGAATCAGGGACAGGGTGGGAAGAAATTGAATTGCAGAAATACTAGAAGCTAAGCTTATTACATTGCATTATATTCAAGTCAGCCGTCGTCTTTATTGCTACCAAACACAGCGGTAGTCTAGCTTGCCTTCCAGTCTATATGTCTGTTGGTTGGTTGGTCTATCTGTCACTTGGCCAGTTATCGGCAAATACTGCGCCTTTTGATAGTTCATTGCTTCTTCGTTCGACGTTCGTAACCATGAACGTTGTCTGAGAATCTACAAGTGCGGCGGACGGCCTACTTTCTCCACATTCCATGTGAATAGGACACATAGTGGAAGAAGAAGAGGAAGAAACTGAAGTTGCACAAGACGCGAATAGCGATTTGAAAATACCCGTATCATGAGCACAATTTGAAGAAACAAAGAATATCAGCCAGCCAGTGAGCCAACCAGCAATGCATTTCTAGTTCACCTCAAAGAGTGATTAGTAAGCGCAGCGCAGCACAGCCAAAACAAAAACGAATCGCAAGAAATACCAATTGTGCTGAACGGTGGAAGAGAAAAAAAAACGTTGAATCGCAAACGCAAAAGGAAGTGAGTGGTAAGATTAGAATTGTTAGCTGGCAGCTGTTAACGCTGATTGCCACAACATTCCAATTGAAGGTGAATGCGGGAATCAAAGCATTTTCTTATTTTTTGTTGGAATAAATTACATATCAATATTTGATGATGATTTTTTCTTAAAAATGATAATTGCCTAATATTGGCAATAAAATATTTATTTTAGTACAAATGAGGGATAATTTTTGAATTACTGAAATTCGAAAATTTTCAAATAATGGTGAGTAGTTTATTTTGGATAAATTGAACAATTTATTTGCAATGACATAGATTTTACGCGTTGTTTGACATAGAATTTTGAAATTTCCAACATATACAGGATATTTAAGTAATAGGTGTTATATTGGTACCTATTCATAGAAACATTTCCTTTCTGGCATAAATATTTTCTGTCACTTCTGTCATAAATATGTGTTAAATCACAAAATATTTCTGTGCAATTGTATATACCTCTTCGATTGATACGCGATACGGAAACTTTTCCCATAAAAACGCAATATTTTTGTTAATTGTGTGGCACATAACGTTGCTGTTGATGAACATTACTTTCGAAGAATTAAAAACGTCGTTAAATTCGTTCGGGCCCAACTTATTATACCCTCCATGAGATGGACATTTAAAATGCCTGTAATCGTTCGGGAATTTACATATGGCTGGTTATGACATGGTAAATTTTTGGATTGACACCCAATTAGAGCAATTTCCGTTAAAAAAAACGTGCCCATAATCCCGTACAATTCGATAATAAGAGTACCGGACTATCCCAAAAATTGGCTGAATTTTAATAATTCACGGCAGTAATATAATATGATACCTAATAAAAATTCAAAATACGAAGCTGTACCCAATTCAGATGAAAAAAAATGTGTCGATAATTCCCATTCTACCGAAATTTGGGAGAGTGAACCAATATTAAGAATGTTTGGCAGTGAGATTTGACACGCCATGAAAATCCAAAATATAAAAATACAGTCAATTTGGTTGACTGACTATCTCTTGTAAAAATGTCCAATACCAAACAATCTAGTAGCAATGTCTGTGCAAAATCAAAACCATCTTAAATTGTAAACAAACACACAATTTTGTCCCATTGCAACAAACGAATGACATGTTTCGCATATTTAAGTTCATCCAATTTCATGCTAATGATCCTCCATACCCATAGTGGTGAAGGGTATCATACAATCGGACCCGTCCGACTTTACTGCTTTACTTACTGGTTTTAAAACATTTTCAAAATGTCCAATATATTGAAACACCAAACTGTGGTGTGTCTTAATGCATATATTTGTAGCATGTAAAAATATAACATTTATTTTTCCCGATTTGTGTGTTCGTTTCTGTTTCTAGAGTAGTAAACGGTTTTCGATGTTGTTGTACTGATCTGGTCATATAAGAAATTTACTTTATACGCTAATAAAAGTAGTTTGATTATTTAATATTTCACAAGTTTGATTATTTAATATTGCACATACATTGATACTACTCCTACGATATTTGGTGTTGAAAATGTTCTATATTAGTGCACTATTTAGGGTATCCCCATACAACGGTACCTCGCAATATGAGAATTTGTAACGATTTTTTCAACAGAATTGGTTGTAATTGAGCAGAAAGTGTCCGTACCAAATATTATCAATATTGGCACATGTTTCACGGTATAATAGTTGCCCTAAACATTCGGTATTTTGAAGATCTTGGGTACGGTCTTCAAGAGCATTGCTTTTAATTTAATATAAGGGATAGTTCTTGAGCAGAAAATCTCTCTTCTTAAAATTATCAATATTGCCCCAAGTATATTTGGTATTTGGCTGTAATTTTATATTTTGGAAGATCATAGAGAAGTAAATGTTCCCAACAAAATTTGGTTAAGCTTTCGAAAAGCCTCCTTTGGGGATTTGGACACGTTTTTCAATCTAATCAACTGTAATTGGTTGTTTTATTTGGTAGCATGAATCCTACTAAAATTGTTAATATCAGTTCACTCTTCTGTATTTTGGGGTGTTTTTGTCACGTGCTAGAACAAAATTGGCTGTAATTTTATATTTTAGATGATCAGTAAGTACAAAATCTACTTACAAAAAATGATCAATATTGATCCAAGTTCCCGTGTAGCATGTGGTGTCAAATCTTCATACCAACAATTAATTACATCCCATTCCCATTGTATGTCTAAATATAATAAAATATGTCATTTCGGGATATTGGGGGTAAAAAATTATCTATTTAGGACCAAGTATTGATATACCATATAAATACAGGTCCCGTCCCATTTTCAGTTCTATAAAGACATTGACCGAAATTTCTCATAGAGTTGGCTATAATTAGGGATAACGGATTCCTGTGAATAAAAAACAGCATCCCAGAAATTATACAATAAAGATTAATGTTTTAGAAATACGTCATAATTTTTCCCGTTCAATTTTCGGTATGTTGAAGTTCTTACTCCCGTTTTTCAACCTGAGTGTTATCGGTAGTTGGCATGTTCAATGCGAATAGGTAACATCGGACGGAGGTTTTGGTAAAACCTTCAAATTAGATAATATGTCTTGGATATTTTTTCTAATATTGCTGATTTTTTGTTAGTTGTTCTCTTTCCAGCTGAGCTCAATGATAGATTTTTGCACATTTTTGGTATCGGATATATTCGAGGTCTTCTGTTTATAAGTTCAAAGATATTGAAAAACTATTAGGCTTATAATCACCTGATTTGATATTTCACGTGGCATATTTCAGGTACTTTAAGGAACAACATGTTCATTGTATTATTATTTTCAAACAAATTAATCTAGGGCATCGAACTTAGAATCCTTCATATCCTGAATGGGCACAAACTCGATTCAGAATGTCTTCTGATTTTCTATCCGTGCATTAGTCCTAAAGTGTACGTGCATTCTATGGAAAACGTGTGATATACTTCTCAATTATTTATTGTATTCTCCCAAAAAATGTTTCAATACAATGTCAATCCAATTGAAAAAAATAAAATAAATAAATTGTTCGCGGTTTTTGACTTTTTCTCACCTTTTAAACCTTCCCTGGAGCTCCACGAACATTTCAAGACTACGATAAGACAAATCCGTTCAGCCGTTCTCAAGTTTTAGCGAGACTAACGAACAGCAATTCATTTTTATATCGCGGGGTGAAACAACAACGATAGCTCCCAGAGAGTTAATGGTGATACGCGCGTTTGGTGTAAATGCAAAGAAAGGGAAGAAATAGCAAGGAAATAAAACACAAGAGATAATTAGTTATATTCTAATCCATTGGATTTATTGTATATTCTTTCTTCTTTTCTTATACAACAAATAAATTACCTTATGTAATTTGGTGTGGTGGCGTCAGAGGCCTGTTAGTATTAACACGTAGATGTTAGCTCGACTGGAGTTAGTAAGCAAGTGAGTGAACGCAGAGGTTCACGTGGGCCGCAGAGGATCTTAATGATCGCAGAGGATCGTTGGGATCTTAATGATCTTTGTATTGGTGCAGCTACAACTACATACACATATTTCAGTGAGAGAGTGTCGAGCAAGGGGAGCAAACCAACAACAACCGTTGCCCTTTGGTATATACGCTCTGCGGTGTCCGGAGAGGGAACGTGCAGAGGCAATACCCGAGCTGTCAATCAGCATTCGTGATCGACTGAGCTCAGGAAGTTTTAGGCCAATGTATCAAACTTAAACAGTACTTATGAGTACAAATAGTACTAAATTTGGTACACTTTGAACTTTGGTTGAATTAAAATTATTATTGAGCTATGGAGATTACTTAGAAATACGAATTTATGTGTGCGAATAGTAAATAGAATAGAAAATTCACTAAATTTGGATTTGGGCAACGGAGAGACCTGGAAACCTAAAATTTGAAATGTGGGTCATTGACGGAGAGTTAGAAAGAAGTACCAAATTTTTACTAAATTTAGTGGTGGTGGTATGGAGGTAGTCTTGAAAATGTGTACTTATGTGTTCGAAAAGTGCTAAATGGAACTAAGTGAGGAACTTGTACGTAAATATAGAATTGGAATTCCGATCTCTTTTTAATCAGTGTAATGGAAATGAGAAAGATATTTCGGAAATAGTACTTATGTGTATGAAGAGTACTAAATGATAATAAACATGATATTAGATGTAGGTATAGATGTGGAATTCAAAACTATAGTACAACATATTATAAAGTATTCACGACTTTCATATGAAATATTATTTTTTGTTGTATTCCCTTTCCTCATACGAAGTAGCGGGCATTTTGTTAGTGACATCATATACCTTTCGAGAAATCCTATTCCAAATTTTTGAGAATGTCTTGGAAATAGGAAATATTATGGTTTTAATTGCTTCGCACAAATCGGCTCGAACTATTTTTAGGGATTGTCAAATTGAACGAATATATGCTGGTGGAAGAAATCTTCCGTTAAATTCACAATGATCGGTTATGGACGAGCGTCGTTTTTGGGCAATCGTCAGTCACGATTGAATTCATTATACCAGTTGTTTAGTGTTATCAACGCCTTAAAGTCGTGAAAATCCACGCGAACATTGTAAAAACTCAACACAATACAACAAAGTATTGTTAGGCTTTCTAATGAAAATGTCAGTGATCTCTATTTCGAGGCTTTAAAAGTATGGGACTGGAATTCGACATCTTTTTGTAATGATCAAAACATACGTTCCGCTGGAAACAAGGTGCATGATCCATGCACCAATTTTTCGCACATAATGTTCTTCAACGTTAATCCACATTTCTCATTTATTAGGCATGTTAATAAATAATATTTTCGTATTTGGGGTTCTGAGAATTTCAAGTAATTGAAAAGAGACAAATACATTAAAAAAGGTCGACCCTATAATACACTACACAACTGCCACGACAATTTTGCGGTTCTATATACTAAGCCCGGCTATATATATCGCAAGATTTGTACCCTCTTTCGCCCATGCTACATGCAAAATTGTTTGGTCCATAACTGTGGCCTGTATCGTGTTTACAAATTATAATGGACAGACGAACCTACATTTTTCTTCTTTTCATTTTTCTTCGAAAGAAAACAAACGCAACTAACCACGCATTTTCATATTCGCCTATAAAATTGTTAATTATGAAGAATATTTAGTATGTGCAAATATTTTCAACAGAAATATTAAATTTAGTTTTAGAATTTCAATTTCTATACACACACGTATCAACTACGTGTCGATGATCATTGATCTTCCGACTAGCCATAATACATGGAAAATCAATTTCGGTTTCTAAGAAGTCCCATAAGAACAAATGTCTGACATGTTAAATGGCATTGAAATATGTATGTAAAGCAGGTATAGGATTATGTTTACATATAAAGAAATGCAAGATCATTTCATGGTTCGATCTTATAGGTGACTGATTTTGTCGAATGCCTTATTATGAACTGAGTTCCTTATTTTTATGAGACAAAATCCGTAGTGCAGCTGCCAAAATAATTGATTAAAATATACATCTTCTTAATATGTTGTAATGAAATGGGGGGGGGGGGGGGAATGAAATATTACAATAATAAATTACACAATAATTTGACTTTTGCATTCCGAATAACATAATATATGTACTTAATTACAAATGTAATAAGATATGTAATTAATTTAAATAACTTACTGCTGCTAGGCAAACGTGAATGCAATTCACTCTTCAACACCTCTTATCAGAGTGAGTGTATGTGTATGTGCAATTTCACGAAACGAAAATGAATGGAAATTAAATAAAAGACCCCTCTGAAGAAAGAACCACAAAAGCAAAAAGAATAAAATATATTTCACATTGCGCATGCGCGTATTATCTTGAGGCGTGTTAACTGTGTGTTAATGACCTCTAGTTGTTGTCAGCCTGTAAGTCCGTCTGCCACCCTGTCGGAGCTTATTGCTGGCTGTAATAGAAGTCATGTTTGCAGACATTTTAGCCGACATCGCCATTCATTACCGTTTCCAGCTGCCAACGGCGGTTGGTTATGAAACTGAAACGATACCCCATTAATTAGACAAACGGATGAAAGTCTGATATGGTAGTAAATTGACACGCCCATTGCTTGCGGTTGACGTATGTAGAACAAACGTGTGTGTGTGTGTGTGTGAATGTATGACAGCCACATGTTTGAGAATGAATGAATACCGACTGACGGCGTCTTGTCAGAAGTGAACAAATGTTTGCAGAATATTAGAGTAAATTGAATATTTGTAGAAAGATCAGAAGGGTAGTTAACTAACATTTTAGTACTGAACCAGCAAAAATCCGGGGCTGCAGACATGGGACAACAATATGTATTGAAAACAAATTATATTATACTAGTATATACCCGCTACTTCGTTAGCGAATGTGGGTAATATTTAAACATGTATTAACATATTATTTTTTCACAGAAAACTGCATATGTCAGAAAAACTAAACAATCCACACGTTAATATCGAGCATACATTGAATTTTAGTACCATTTAGTACCAAATTTCATGATTCGAGCTCACCCAAATCCACATTATTTCTATAAGTACTCTTCTCAACCATCCAACAAAAATTCCTGCATAACCCCGATCCTAATTGTACTAAATATAGTACACAGTAGTACGAATTTCCAAAACTTCCTACTTAATCCAAACCTACACCCCCACAGTGATCCTAAATTAAAGTTTTAGGATTTCAACTCTGTCGGTTCGCCCACAATTCAAATTGAATGAAATTTGGCACAGCTAGTCTATTTTGCCTATTGAAATTGAGAAAAATCGGTTCAGATTTAGATATAGCTCCCATATATATTTTCGCCCGATTTAATGTAAATGGTTTATCAAAGTCCCAATATTTCTTTCGATTTACACGAATTGAGTCTAGAATTATGTGTGTCAAGTTTCGTAAAAATCGGTTGCGATTTAGATATAACTCCCATATGCATGTTCGAACGATTTAATGTAAATGGTTCACCCAAGTCCCTATATATCTTTCGATCCGCACGAAATTTGGCATAGCTTACTGAATTGAGACTAGAATGATATTTGTATATTTTCTTGAAAATCGGTTAAGATTTAGGTATAGGTACCATATGTATGTTCGACCGATTCAAGGTAAATGGTGCACCAAAGTCCCTATATATATTTCTATTAGCACGAAATTCGGCATAGCGTTCTAAATTGAATCTAGAATGATGAGTGGTAAGTTTCGTAAAAATCGGTTCGGTAACTCCCATATATAGTTTCGTCCGATTTTAAGTAAATTGTGCACCGAAGACCCAAAGTTACATCGATTGTCACACAATGTTGCACAACGTACCGAAGTAAGAGTAGTGCCAAGTTTTGTTTTAGGGGACCCCCCCATTCTCGTGGTCAAAAATTGTGTTGATAGAATTTGAATCTACACTAATTAAAGAATGTCCCTGCAAATTTTCAAATGAAAATCTCAAGAACTCTTGAAGATATAGCCGATTTATGGTGTCAGCATCAAGTGACGGCTGAAGGGCTTCTCAAACTTTAAACGCGTTTTTCTCTTTTGCGAATGGCGGGCACGATAACTCAAAAACGAATAACCCAATCGATTTCAAATTTTTAAACGTTTCTCTGTGAGTGTGTAGCTATCGTATGAACTAGGATAAAGCCAATCGGTGAAGATCTTCCTTATTTTTTAACTTGGTTTTTGGTCAAAAATCGGCGATTTTCCAAAAATATTTTTTCAAAGGTCCGCCATTTTGTTTTTTTTTTAGAGCGAAGTCAATAATCCTAGTTCATACGAGAGCCAGACATGTACTCTTTCTAACACCGTTGGAATTTTCGGATTCCGATGTTCCAGTGAGGAGTTATCATGCCCGCCATCAAAAATAAGGACTTTTCTTTAATTACAAAAAACAACAACAAAGCAATAACAAAAATTTTTTGTAAATTATTTTTCTTCTCTTTTAAATTTTCAAATATATATGTGCAAAGTTACAAACCTTAACAAGCATTGGTATTGATTTACCAGCCCATTGAAAATCTTGAAAAAATAAAATCGAGAATGGGTGGGGTTCCCTTAAATCGGTTCAGATGTGGATATAGCTCCTATATAGGTTAAAAATGAGAAGTCTGTTAGGAAGCTTCTGTTTAATATACTCATAGTGGCGAAGGGAATCATATTTACGATTTTACTACTTTCCTTACTGTTTTATTTTATACCCTCCACCATAGTATGGAGGGTATATTATTTTTTTTCCGTTTGTAACTCATCGAAATAATCATTATATAAAGTATATATATATATTCTTGATCTTGTCTGTCAGTCTATCTATCTGTCTGTTGTAATCACTCTAGCGTCTAAACGAATTGAGATAGATCGCCAAAATTTTGCATAGAGTCGTCTTTTGTCTGCAGGCAGGTCAAGTTCGATGATGGGCTTTATCGGTCCACGTTTAGGCATAGCTCCCATATAAGGGTACCCCAAAATTTTCGGTATTTTGGGGTTCTTGAGCACGTTTTTCAACCGAATTCGCTGAGAATTGCAATATTGGGTTCCTATTGGGTACTAAATGTCTCCACGCAAAATTATAAATATAAGTCCACTTTTTCTGGTAGCCCCCATATAACGGTACCTCTAATTGGCAGTATTTTGGGGGTTTTGATCATATTTATCCGCCAAATTAGCTGTAATTTAGTATTTTAAGTTCTTAATAGGTACCAAATCTCTCCACAAAAAAGTTATGAATATAGATCCATTTTTTCGGATATTCCCCATATAAGGGTACCACCAATTTTCGGTATTTTGGGGTTCTTGAGAGGGTTTTTCAACCGAATTTGCTGCAATTTGGTGTTTTGTAGTCGTATATGGTAACAAATCTCCTTACAAAAATTATTAATATTCGCCCCCTTTTTGGGGTAGTCCCCATATAACCCCCTTTTTCCGCGTTTTGAGTTTGGTTCTAAGTCTCTGTTGTAATAATTTCACCTGTGGAGGATAGCAAGTTAGTTAGTTAGACCGATATTCCCCATCTTCGAATTTAAACAAGGCTTGGAAGAAATAATAAGATGGGCAAAGTTTGGATGAAATCTTAATTTTCAGAAACGGATTTGGTCCAAAGAAACATGGGGTCTAGAACCAATATTTCGATGAGGCACATTTTCACCGTGTTAAAGTGTATACACCCTCATTCGCCATAAGGCTGAGGGTATAATTATCCACTAAAAATTTCTGAAATTTATATTATGGTTTACATAATGGATTGCATAATCCGGTTTTAGAAATGTCGGTATAGGTCCACTTTTTGGTATGTTCTCTATAATTTCATTTATTTTGCCTGTCAGTATATCTATGGTGGAGTGTATCCCGGCCGAACTTAGCGCTTTTTCACTTTTCACACTCTGTTCATTTTTTCGAAAAACTCAAACCAGTATAAATATTTACTTATAACTCCCACATCCAAGTACATACAACAATATAAGTGGTATCGATTTAAATGACGAACATAATTTGTCATTCCTCACACAAAAGTCTGGGTCCATTCGGGTCATCATTGTGGCCTCGAGAGCAATCAGATATAAATACAAAAATAACGTTTTTGGTCCATTTCATCCCCAAAATATAAATGGATCATTACAAAAAAATAGGAGTCCTCCTTGACCAGAGCCCGTCCTACATGCAAAGTTTCGTGGCTATTTGACTATATCTGTGGCCTGTATAGTGGCATTAGCTGACTTTACATAAGGCGAATTTGTACTTCGAGGTTTTTAATATACTGACCGATGGCATTCATCACCAAGAGAAATCTCCACCACCAGACAATTAGGCTGATTTTGTCGCATAGTGTAAATTATTTATATCGATTTAAATACACCTACCATGTAGATGCAAATTACCTTAAATGTTTTCATACACCCTCCCTCATTTACTCTATTTAATTAACAAATGATTTTCGATATTTTTCGATTGGACCACTTATACCCAGTTATTAATTCCATATAATTTCCTTAATACTTTTGATTCCGCAAACATGTTTATTGACTGTTATTGCTTCATTCATTTGAGTGATTGCTGCAATTTTCATATTCATCAATTGCCAAGTGAATTACCCAAAAAAAGAAACAAAATAATGAAACCTTAACAAGAACATAGAATAGAATTCGGCAACCACAGCAGTGAAGCTAGTGTTACATTTCAATTAGACTGATGTGAAATGTTATGAAATTATATTGAGAAGGAGCGAGCTTGGTTTTTTTGCTCATCTTATTTATAATTTAAATTCTCCAAGGCTGCCGCTTGCCAAAACATCTGAAATGTGATATGGCACAAGAAACGTCAGCACAATATTGATTCATCAACTAATTAGAAAAGCCAAAGGATGAAAAAACAATTTAATTTAAGAAATGTGTTTAACATTAGACTAAAAACTGCTACTAATTCTTTTTAAATATTCACTACTGAATATGGCAATTTCCAATATCAATCGAACAATAATCGGACGTTTAATGCACCATTTACATGAAATCGGAGGAAAATATATGTTGGAGATATATCAAACATCGAATAAATTTTCGACCTAACCGGGTACATTTGTACCTTTTTATACCCTCCACCATAGTATGGAGGAAATATTAAGTTGGTTTTTCCGTTAATAATTCATCGAAATAATCATTTCCGATCCTATAAAGTACATATATTTTTTATCAGTGTAAAATTCTGTCTGTCTGTTGGAACCACTCTAGCCTCTAAACAAATTGAGATAGATCGTTCCGCGTTTTTCAACCGAATTCGGGTTCTTAGTGGGTACATCAATCCACACACATGTCCTCGGTAACCTATGCCATATTTTTTTCATTAGGGCAGATTTAGAGTAGTTTTTATGAAATGGGACAAAATTATGTAAATCGATTTAAATCCAAAATATTCAGTATGCTACCACGCAAAGCGCTGTTCCCAATTTCAGTAGGTTGTACAGAATTTCGTTCCAATCGGCCTAAATTTGAATCTTAGGTGCACAATTACTAAAAACCTGACGAAAATATATATGGGAGCTATATCTAAATCTGAACCGATTTCACTAAAACCTGACACACATTAGTCTATCTTAACTTCGATTTGCAAAATCTTGTGCCAATCGGTCTAAGTTTAACTCTTTGGTGCATAATTTACTAAAAATCAGACGAAAATATATAAATTGGAGCTATATCCAAATAAGAACCGATTTAAATTAAACTTGGAACACGTTAGCCTATCCTAAATTTGGTGCGTTGTGCAAAATTTCGTACCAATCGGCTTAAATTTTACTGTTTGATGCACAACTTATTAAAATCGGATGAAAATATATATGGGAGCTATATTTAAATCTTATCCGATTTCCACCAATTTAGGGTTCGTCCTTGGGGCAAATAAATGATCTGTGCTAAATTTCGTCTGATTTGGATAATAAATGCGGCCTGCCTTCTTATGAAATAAATCCAAAACATAAACCTATTATTAAACTTTTTTTGTGTGGATTTTTTTAATATACCTAGGGCCATATGAGGGCTATACCTAAAGATGAACCAAAAAAACTCTACAACTAATAGGACAATATTATCCTTAACTACCGATATTTGGGAGCTCCGCCAAAATGTGGACCGATGTATCCCCTATTCAATTTCCAACATTATATGAGTAATGTACTTTATTGAAGTCTGTGAAGAATATTTCAAGATGTTACATATTCGGCCATTATTCTCAAAAGATCTTGGCCTGTTCGATCCGCTCAATTTTGGTTTCGGATAGATTCTCTCGGTACCTATATTTCCTTAATTTTGTCCCCTGCTGAGTTATATTACCATCACTTATATCTTTGTAATTTCACAATTGTATTGATTTAAAATTAATACAAAGAAAAAAGTGTTACACTTTAAGATAATACTTAGCGACTACTACTCAGCCTGATTATGGAAATTGATAATGCTGGAAGGCAGGCAGGCTGGCAGTCGGGTTGGCGGGCAATATACTTGCAGTCATTTATTTGCTACCGCACTAGAGTTCAATATTAATCGAGGAGGAGGAAACCTCTCCTCATTGATGATAACTGGTGCAGCAACAATATGTATTTGCAATATGGATAAAAACTCCTACATCTTTTAATCATGTAATTCATGTCATATGTAGACTTTCATATCAATTTGGAGTCAGTCGATAATAATGCAGTATAGTTTGTTCTTTCTTTCGTTTCAGCTTTTTTGGTTTTTTTTCTGTTTAGTGGTTGGTTGATACTCTGCTGAGGCAAAACCCCCAAAAAATCACCAAAGAGAAAACATTATTGACATCACACAAAAAATGACTGCAAATTTCTTGCCTTAAGCCCACAATAACATCCTGTGATATAACATCACTTCATGATGCCAACCAACCGACCGACCGGCCGATGACGACGTCGACGTGTATGAACATGCAACAGAGGCATAGCCATGAAAAAAACAACACAAATCTAACAAGAACAGCTATTGGAAATCAAAAAGGCATAGTGTTTAAAAAAGGACAACATTTAAAGGGACCAAAACAAAAGTACTATGAGGAGACCACCATGAAGGTAAGGTCAAGCGAATCTTACTGATTAACAAAAGGTTGGCTTTTAAGCAATCCAATTTTCAACCTCACCTAACATAACATGGGAGACTTGCATTTAGTATACCACAAGAAAAGTTCCATCTTCATTATCCTAAGGTGTTTTTGAAGACAAATATGTCGAACTTGTCCTTACTGTAATAAAAACAATTACTTTTTATATATTATTACGTTTCTAATTTCATTTGTAACTCTTTAAAATAACAAATTTAAACCTTTTGGACCATATATATTCTCAATTAAAAGAAAACTGTATGTCGATTTAGTCATGTCCGACCGTCTTTTGTAATTACGCTAACATCTGAGGTAATCGAGTTGTCGATACACAATGCGCTGGGTATTCAAAATACCAAAAATTTCTGCCGACTATTTTTGGGTCCAGGCAAATGGTCTTGGAGTAAACCCCACGAAGACTGAAATGGTACTCCTCACTAGGAAACGAAAGATCCCAAACTTCGTCTGCCATTTTTGGGTAGAGTCACCATAACCGTTTCCTTAGAAACAAAATACCTAGGTATAGTCTTTGACCACAGGCAAACGTGGAAAAGGTATGTTGAGGAACGCACTACGAAAGGGCATTGAAGGCAATCTTGAATCCCCAACCAGGCTGCAAGATGGCTCTAAGACTGCGGGAAACTAACACGTGGAAGTCGCTGCATCTTGGCCACGCTAGTATCGTTAACACAATGACAGATTGTGACTTTTTCGATAGGAGCACTCACTGGTGACTTATGTTATGTACTATAAACTCAAAAGCAGTTTTTGATTGCAAAGTTGCTCTGTTGCTCTCTATACGACAGAAAGTTAATTTATGTAGGGTTTCTGGACATATCAACATACAAGGGATTGAGATAGCCGACGAAATGACTCGAGATCTGCCAATTGAGGGCAAAATCTTAAAGAGCTACTGCGAGAAAGCCGGCAACAGATGGTCAGCAGAACCCATTTGGCCAAAGTTCTCTAGCGGTATAACTTCTTCGTTGTTGTCATGGTAAGAGAAGGAAAAAATCTTTACAGGGATCATAACAGGTCACTGTAGGATTAGATCGCTCACATCCAAATGGGACATTAACGAAGTGGTTTATTACCCTTTATGTGAGGGTGAAGAAGAACTTGAAATATTTGAACATATACTCTGTAGATGTCCATTGCAATGTAGCAGGAGACATCGACGATTTTGAAAGTGTGAAATCGGAATACTGACACGTTTAAAATTAACAAAATTGTACACTTCTTAAAGCTTTTTCTATACTTTTTCCGCCTTCTCTTATCACAAAGGAATGATCACAAAGGACAAATGTCTCCGAGTGATACTACTGCAAATTGTGGCCGTACATCCTCTAAAATAACCTTGTAAGGCCTTAAAAACTAAAAACTTAAAACTTTTGCGAAAATGTTTCTAATGTCATTTATGCCAGTTAGAAATGGTGTCTAGAACCTTGAAAGTTCCTAAAATTCAGGGGACATTTATATGAGATCATCGACAAAACATAGGCCTTTATCGGACTGTTCTGCAAATATTTTTTCGTCCTTCGAGAAACCAAAATTCCAAATTACTACCAATTCGAATGGAAAATGCTGTTGCAGATCATTAATCAATTTCAACCTTTTCTTCAGCGATAAATCATAAACTTGTCCTATTTGGGATTCTGACAAACCTCAAGTAATTGAAGAGAGTCATTTACTTGTAAGATGTGTCTAGAGCCATGAAAGTACCTTAATGGGTGGAACGGTAAGACGTTCAATGTCAAAAAATGGTCCTATATCGAAATTTATGGCAATATTTTATTCAGCGAGAATGCCAAATAAAAACCAGTAAGGAAAGTAGTAAAGTCGGACTGGGCCGACTATATGATACCCTTCACCACTTTGGGTATATACAACAGATGTATCCTAATATGTATCTTATCGATGCACCAATTACATAAAACCGGACGAAAATATATATGGGAGCTACATTTAAATCTGAACCGATTTTCACGAAATTTAGCTTACGTCATTCTAAACGTAATTCAGTACGCTATGACAAATTCCGTGCAAATGGAAAGATTTTCAAAGTCTTTGGTGCACCATTTATCTAAAATCGGGCGACTATATATATATATATATATATATATATGGGAGCTTTATATACATCTGAACCGATTTTCAAGAAACAAGAAACACATTATTATAGACGCAATTCAGCACGCTATGCCAAATTTCGTGCACAGATATATAGGGTCTTAAAAGCACCAATTACCTTAGATGAAAATATATGTGGAATCTATATCCAAATTTGAACCGATTTCAACGAAATTGGGTTATACTAATTTCAGTACGTTTTGTTCTTTCAATCATATATTGGTTCCTTGGTGTGTCAATTACTTAAAATCAATCGATCTATGCAATATTAGAACTTTGGTACATTATTTACATTAAATCTGACGGAAATATATATATATATATATATATATATCTTAATATGAACCGATTTTCACGAAACTCAGCACACATCATTCCAGGAAACTTGGCATAAAGCACTCTAGGCTCTATTAAGTACGTTATGCCAAATTTCGTGCAAATCGAAATATATATAGGGTATTTGGTGCATCACTTACATAAAATCGGACGAAACTATATATGGGAGCTATATCTAAATCTGGACCGATTTTCACGAAACTTGGCAGACATCACTCTAAGCTCAATTCAGTACGTTATGCCACATTTCTTGCAAATCGAAATATATATAGGGACTTTGGTGCACCATTTACATAAAATCGGACGATAATATATATGGGAGCTATATCTAAATCTGGACCGATTTTCAGGAAACTTGGCAGACATCATTCTAGGCTTAATTCATCACGCTGTGCCAAATTTCGTGCAAATCGAACGATATATAGCGACTTTGGTGCACCATTTACATAAAATCGGACAAAAATATATATGAGACCTATATCTATATCTGGGCCGATTTTCAGTACGTTATGCCAAGTTTCGTGCAAATCGAAAGATATATAGGGACTTTGGTTCACCATTTAGATAAAGTCGGACGAAACTATATATGGGAGCTATATCTAAATCTGGACCGATTTTTACGAAACTTGGCATACATTATTCTAGGCTTAATTCATTACGCTGTGCCAAATTTCGTGCAAATCGAACGATATATAGGGACTTTGGTGCACCATTTACCTTTAATCGGACGAAAATATATATGGGAGCTATATCTAAATCTGAACCGATTTTTCTCAATTTCAATAGGGTTCGTCCCTGGGCCAAATAAGTGAACTGTGCCAAATTTCATCCAAATCGGATCATAAATGCGACCTGTACAAAAATACATGGACGGACGGAATGTGTAAATCGACTCAGAAAGTGATTCTATGCATATTCTCAAAAGTAACTATGGGTCTATCTCGATTCCTTTTGCCTGTTACAAGCATATGCACAAACACATAATACCCTGTACCACAGTGTGGTGAAGGGTATAATCAATTTGGATCGATAATGATACTAAGTCCTTCAAAATACCGATTATATACGTTTTATGCAAGCTACGTCGCAACCTATACCTTATATTGCAAATATTCCGCGAAGTAGTTTTTAGGCACTTAATTGAGGAAATGGATCTTCGATGGCGGGGTAAAATTAATCATCAAACCTCGTACTAGATGACGTGAAGATCGTTTTATTTTACGCAGGTTTCATATAGGCCTTTTTCCGCAGAAATAAATATCTTCGCAATTTCCAATTAACCTGATCTTTCGCTTCAATTTGTACAGTTTTCGCTTAGAGCACCCTTTTTCTCATCTGGTTTTCCAGGCATTTATTCGTTTTCCGAATCAGAATTTATGTTTTGATTCCCGCCAGTTTCTGAAAGTTGAGTCGAGGTCTTACTTTCTCGTGATTTTTAAAATAAGTAATAACCAATTTTACCTTCCACAACACTGTTCCCCAGTATCAGTAGCACTGTCAGTTATCTTAGTACCATTTGATGTTGCAGCTTCCTTCAGTATATGCAACCATATACGTGAGTGTGTGTGTGTGTTCACTCTTTGGTGATTGTGTTGAGTATGCAGCGGCACAATCAAATTCTGGCTGCCATCAACATCATCAGGATGAATTACTTGCCTTTAGTGCCCATTCAATCGTGTGGTAGAACTCACTGGCTGGCGGGCGATATGTATTTTTTGGCATATACCCAAATATTATAGATTTTCATATATGTCGAATTGGTTGTTTGTTAGACCTAACCACAGAATGGTGTTGTTGTTATTGTTTGTAGTAGTCACACATACAACAACTCATATGCATGCATACTTTAAAACCAATGTAGAAATGTGTGTGTTTGTACGTATGCTTTTTGCACTCGAGTGACATCTCAAACTCTCATCCTGTACATCATCTATCAATGATGTTGTGTTATGGCTGTTACCAACAAGCAACAACAACACAAAAACCCATTTTCCACTTGGCCCTCCAGAAATGTGGGCGAGTCCTTCTTGTCCTGTTAAAAAACAAGTTTGACATTTGCCGAAACTTAAAAAATGTAAATGTTTGCAGAAAAAGGAAGCAAAAAACAAACGCACATACACACAAATATTCGAGTTCATACCAACATGTACACACACATATTGACACATTTACACCCAACGAATTGAATTGAAGTGATGCAACGGAAACGGAAGTATGTATTTGCACTTTTGCATTTCGCTAAATGCGCATTTTTTCGTTTACAAGTCGTTCGTTCGCTCGGTAGCTAGCTGGATGGCTGACTTGCTTGCTTGCTTGCCGGCCTGTCGTAGAGTAAATAAAATGCCTCAAAATATGCCAAACAAACCGCATACATGCCACTTTGGCCTTAACCATATATTCCATTATGGTCACCAGCAGTACCTCCACCACCACAACCACCGTCATCATAGACAGACAAATCAATCTTTAATATTTGTTTTGGCTGTTGGGTCGTTTGTGTGTGTGTGTTTACTCTAGCTTAATGTCTTCAAAGTTATTAACGTCGTGAAATTATTATAAGCCGCATTTTTATCGGAAGGATTAATGTGTTTAAATTAGTATTAAAATGGGGTTCCTATATTTGAGGATCCCAAATTCTCGTTTAAAAAAAGTAAAATCGTCGTAATGTTCGGTCAAACAGAACTTTTGGTACCATCCACCATGTTGTCTACATCCGATAATTTCTTAAAATGACAGTGACCTTTTAAGGAAACCCATTTTAATGGGATGATATATATCAAACAAAATATAGGGAACATACCAAACAGTGGGCATATACCGATAATTGTACAAACCGATTTATGTAAACCATTATGTACTCCAAATACAAACTTCAGCAATTTTTAATGGGGATTTTTCCTAAAATCTGCAAGATCCAAAAGGTGGACTGATACTGATAACGCATGGTAGTGTATAAAATCCTCTAACTACTGTAATTTAGATTACAAAGTTATATGAGGGCATGCCTTAAGGGGAACCAATATTGATTACATAGTGTAGGAAATAGTGAATATTTGGGGATATCATTATATGAGGGCTATGCCTAATTAATGACCGGTATATACAAATTTCGAACCCAATATTTTAATTGTTTATCTCAATTCTTTCCTTCAGGAACAAATCACACACGGAACAAATCAGATAACCATTTTAATAAAATCCAGTGAAAAAGCGTTAAGTTCGGCCGGGCCGAACTTTGGATACCCCCTATATATACTGACAGGTACTTAAAATAAAAATATAGGGAATATACCAAAAATTATACCTATACCGGCATTTCTACAAACCGATTATGGTCCTAAATATTGATCCTAGACCCCTTGTTTCTTTGGGCCAAATTTGTTTCAAAATTTTTTGATTTCATCCACATTTTGCCCATCTTATTATTTCTTACGAAATTAGTGCAGCGAAATCGGTTGAAAAACGCGCTCAAGAACCCCAAAATACCGAAATTTGGGGGTACCCTTATATGGGGGCTATCCGAAAAAATGGACCTATACTTATAATTTTTACTAAGAACTCAATATACTAAATTACAGCCAATTCGGTGAAAAAATACGATCCAAACCCCTACAATACTGAAAATTAGGAGATACCGTTATATGGGGGCCAACAGAAAAACTGGACCTATATTTATAATTTTTTGTGGAGACACTTAGAACCCAATAAGGACTTAATGTACCAAATTTCAGCGTATTCGGTTGGAAAACGCGAAAAACTTGTAATTTTTTGTAGAGCGATTTGAAACCTATTAGAAATTAAAAATACTAAATTACAGCCAATTTGGTGCAAACATACGATCAAAACCCCCAAAATACTGAAAATTAGTAGGTACCGTTATGTGGGGGTTACCAGAAAAAGTGGACCTATATTTCTAATTTTTTGTGGAGACATTTAGTACTCAATAAGAACTCAATGTACCAAATTTCAGCGTATTCGGTCGAAAAACGCGCTCAAGAACCCCAAAATACTGAAAAATGGGGGTTACTGTTATATGGGAGCTATGCCTAAACGTGAACAGACAAACCTATGGAAAATTTCGGCACCCTATCTCAATGCCTTCAGAAGATAGCGTGATTACAACGGACGGACAGAAGGACGGACATGGCTAGATCGTCTTAGAATTTTACCCTGATCAAGAATATATATACTTTATAGGGTCGGAAATTAATATTTCGATGAGTTACAAACAGAATGACAAAATTAATATATATTAATATATATTCATACTATGGTGGAGGGTATAAAAATAGGTTGAGGCGTCGAAAAATCGCTCCTACTATGCAAAAGCAATGTAAAAGAAACCCAAACCAAACATCTCGATATACACAAGGCCACCTTGATTTCTCTCGATCAGGTAACGAGAAATCAAATTGATCATGTTGCGATAGGCGGAAGAATGCCTTCCGTGGAGGGTGGAGGGTATAAAAATAGGTTGAGGCGTCAAAAAATCGCTCCTACTATGCAAAAGCAATGTAAAAGAAACCCAAACCAAACATCTC
>NW_026882863.1:0-43781 GCF_032173495.1 Musca vetustissima
AATAGTTATTTCCGACCCTATAAAGTATATATTCTTGATCAGGGCAAAATTCTAAGACGATCTAGGCATGTCCGTCCGTCTGTCCGTCCGTCTGTTGTAATCACGCTATCTTCTGAAGGAATTGAGATGGGGTGCTGAAATTTTGCATAGGGTTGTCTTTTGTCTGCCGGCAGGTCAAGTTCGAAGATGGGATATATCGGTCCACGTTTAGGCATAGCTGTCATATAACAGTACCCCCCAATTTTCGGTATTTTGGGGTTCTTGGGCGCGTTTTTCAACCGAATACGCTGAAATTTGGTACATTGGGTTCTTATTGGGTACTTAATGTCCCCACAAAAAATTATAAATATAGGTCCACTTTTTCTGGTAGCCCCCATAAAACAGTACCTCCTAATTTTCAGTATTTTGGGGGTTTTGATCCTATTTTTTCCACCGAATTGGCTGTAATTTAGTATTTCGAGTTCATAATAGGTACCAAATCTCTCCACAAAAAATTATAAATATAGGTAAATTTTTTCGGATATCCCCCATATAAGGGTACCCCCCAATTTTCGGCATTTTGGGGTTCTTGAGCGCGTTTTCAACCGAATACGCTGAAATTTGGCAAATTGGGTTCTTAATAGGTTCCAAATCTCTCCACAAAAAATTATGAATGTAGGTCCATTTTTTCGGATAGCCCCCCATATAAGGGTACCCCCAATTTTCGGTTTTTTGGGGTTCTTGAGCGCATTTTTCAACCGAATTTGCTGCAATTTGGTATTTTGTAGTCGTATATGGTACCACATCTCCCTACCAAAAATTATTAATATTCGCCCCTTTTTGGGGTAGTCCCCATATAATCCCCTTTTTTATATTAAAATAGTTATCTGATTTGTTCCGCGTTTTGGAGGATAGAGATATAAAAAATTAGAACGTAAGGTTTGATAATGAACTATAGCCGCATCTAGACCTAGCCCCTGTGTGGAAGTTCCAGAAGGAGTGGACCGATATTCTCCATCTTCGAATTTGAACTAAGCTTGGAAGAAATAATAAGATGGGCAAAGTTCGGATTAAATCTAAATTTTCTGAAACGGATTTGGTCCAACGAAACATAGACCCCATGTTTCGATGACGCAAATTTTCACCGTGTTAAAATGTATACACCCTCATTAGCCATAAGGCTGAGGGTATAATTATCCTTTAAAAATTTCTAAAATTTGTATTATGGTTTACATAATCCGTTTTTAGAAATGTCGGTATAGGTCCACATTTTGGTATGTTCCCTACATTTTCATTTCTAGTACCTGTCAATATATCTATGGTGGAGGGTATCCAAAGTTCGGCCCGGTCGAACTTACCGCTTTTTCACTTGTTTATAGAAAAAATGAGAGAACCAAGAGTCTCAACATTTTTCCTATAGAAAAAATATAGCCCCAAGAGTCTCACAACTTGTTTCTATAGAAAAAAGAGAGACCCAAGGTTCACTGATGAGTCTCAGAATTTTTTCTATAGAAAGAAAGAGAGACCCAGGGGTTTAAGAATTTTTTCTAAAGAAAAAAGGGAGACACAGGAGTCTCTTGATTTTTTCTATAGAAAAAAGAGAGACCCAAGGGTCTCAGATTTTTTTCTATAGAAAAAAAGATAGACCCAAAGGTCTCAGAATTGTTTCTATAGAACAAGAAGAAAAAAGAGAGACCCTAGGGGCTTAGAATTTTTTCTATAGAATAAAAGAGAGGCCCAAGTGTCTCAGAATTGTTTCTATAAGAAAAAAAGAAAGCCACAAGTATCTAAAAAATGTCGCTATAGAAAGAAAGAGAGCCCCAAGGGCCTCAGATTGGCTCTGAAATAATTTATTTTTGCTTTGGGTTACAATAGTTGCCATTTTAGTTCGCTGGGATACAATGCGTGCATCAGTGATTCCATTTCGTTGCCGGCAAAACAACATTCACTCTTTGTTAGCCATCAAAAAAAAAAAAAAAAAAAAATCGGATGACTATTAACAAACAAATGCCACCACTGGAGTTCAGGTGTTCATTCAATTCTATGCAAGTTCCTGGCTAATGATCAGTGAGAGTATTTTTTTTCTTTGTTTTTGGTCTGCAGTGATTTGTTCAGTTATGATAATTAAAAAATTGGATTCGTTAGCGTCAGCTGGTATTTCTGGTTCAAATTCAAGTCGTTGAATCATCAGGCAGATATTTGAGATGCCAGTTATTTGGCAAGTTTTTGCGTGTGAGCTGATAAGACACAATGTAACGTAAATGCATGTTGGATATACCAATAAAAATATTTGTATTACTAATACATTGCCTCTTGATATTTAATAGAGAATATAGAATGAAGTTATTAGTATTGGTCCCTGAACAAATATTCTTCAAAAAAATGCACGCCTTATTTTGGGCCTTGAAAAAATATTCTTCAAAATATCTTCGCCTTGTTTTGGACCTTGAAAAAATATTCTTCAAAAAAATCCACACCTTGTTTTGGACCTTGAAAAAAATATTCTCCAAAAAGTCCAAGCCTTGTTTGGGACCTTGAAAAAATATTCTTTAAAATATCCACGACTTGTATTGGTCCTTAAAATAAATATTATTTAAAAAATCTACGCCTTGTATTGATCCTTGAAATAATATTCCATACTTTTTTTATATTTCGCTCAGTGTAAACAAAATTATAATTAAACGTGTTTAATTAAAACTGAATTTTCGATAATATACAACCGTTATACTATGTTGTGATCAAATAGTTGTCTCCCACCAAAAATATAGTGGCCACATCCAATAACAAACTGTTTATATAATTTATGCATTCGTGTCCTTAAACAATGTCAACTATGTAGTAATACCTTACACCTTTCGGCTAACAATGTCATCATTATAGCGCGGTTATGCCATTGATTAATTCAAAGGTAATTAGTTTGGAAAAACACGAAAATACGATACATTCCGACTTACCTTACCTGGAAAAAGAAGTGGAAGAAGTCCTTAAATCACCAACAGGTGCCAAGATGACTACACTACGGGATATATTTAAGGAACCTGAAATACAAGAGAAAAACGTGATGAATATAAAAATAAAATGCAAGTTCATTTTTTCTTTTTGTTGTTGTTATTTTCTGTCGAACATATTTTGTGGCATCGTTTTAGTTAGGAATTCAGTTTGGTGGTAAAAAAAGTAAAATAAAAATAAAACACATAGATGATTAGTGCAGATTTCACATGATGCTCCAGACCCAAAAGTTAACACTAAAAAAGCATGACAAAGTTATGCGCCATGAAAACATATGGATTTGAAGCTTAAGGTTTTGTTTTTGTTTTAAAGGTAAAAGGTAAACATTTTTTAGGTGGGAGAAAAATTGAGGATTTTGTCAAATTTCAAATGCACATCACAACGAAATAATTTATACCCTATAAAGTATGTAGTGCTTTTATTTAACATATTTATTGCATAAATAAAATAAATAAAAAATACAAATATAATATTGAGGGTGAAAATGTTTCGCCATAGGTAATGCATGTTGAATTTTTTGCTAAAATACTTGAAGAAATTGATTTGTATCTCCATTTGAAGCAATTTTATTTTTGTAGATTAGTCGATCCTCTAACACCATGTCAAAATGTCAAAATAACTGTCGCACGGGGTACATTCGGTCATATAGAGAAATTGATATATTATTTCCTTTAAGGGGAACCCCCATTCTCGGGGTCAAAAATTTTGTTAATGTAATTCGAATCTACACTAATTAAAGGATGTCCCTGCAAAATTTCAAAGGAAAATCTCAAGAACTCTTAAAGATAGAGCCGATTTATTGTGTCAGCATCAAGTGGCGGCTGATGGACTTCTCAAACTTTAAAGGCGTTTTTCTCTAAACATTTTTTTGCGAATGACGGGCACGATAAATCAAAAACGAATAACCCAATCGACTTCAAATTTTTACACGTTTCTCTGTGAGTGTATAGCTATCGTATGAACTAGGATAAAGCCAATCGGTGAAGATCTTCCTTATTTTTTAACTTGGGTTTTGGTAAAAAATCGGCGATTTTCCAAAAATATTTTTTCAAAGGTCCACCATTTTGTTAATTTTAGAGCGAAGTCAATAATCCTAGTTCATACGAGAGCCAGACATGTACTCTTTCTAACACCGTTGGAATTTTCGGATTCCGATGTTCCAGTGAGGAGTTATCATGCCCGCCATCAAAAATAAGGACTTTTCTTTAATTACAAAAAAAAAAAAAAAAAACAATAACAAAATTTGTAAAAATTGTAAATTATTTTTCTTCTATTATAAATCTACAAGTATATATGTGTAAAGTTACAAACCTTAACAAGCATTGGTATTGGTATAAAATCGAGAATGGGGGGTTCCCTTAAAGCTATTTTATTTTTGTCGAATAGTTGATCCTCTAACACGACTTCTTCGGTGTCTTATTTTCTAGAAGTGTTAGGGGAGACTGGTGCAGCTTCGGCATCGGGTCACCCTCGGCTATGGTGTTTTCGATATGAAGCTGTAATTGTACATCACTAGCTTTGATCCATTGGTATCGAATATCAAAGCAAACAACTGTCGCACGGGGTACATTTGGCCATATACAGAAAGTGATATATTATTTCCTTTAAATGTTTTTTGGGTTTTGTCTTTAAAAATAATCCTTTATATGGTTTGTAATTACATATATAAGATCAAATGTGCTTCTATTGACGAAAATGCGATAGAAAAAAGCTATTTGTGATGGTGTGTGTTGCCCTGAGAAAATATGGCCTTAAAAGTCAAATAAAGAGTCACACATTAAAAACAAATATATAACCTTTCCTTTTTCTAGTACCTTCGAAGATGAAGAATATCAGATGGTATGAACAATAAGTAGCATTCAACCCTATAAATCTCCAGGTCCAGATGGCATAATACCGGTCATGCTGCATCACGCAGGTAAACTAGTATTGTTTACTCTGCTTGGTATTTCTAGGGCTTGTCTGCTTTTATCGTATTAGATTGGGGGAAAACCCATTATCTGTTCATATGCATGCTTCGGAATGTCCGATTTGGGCCAAATATGTACCCTTTTGTAACTTAATAATGCCTCTCTCATAGAAGTCTTGCTCTCTATTTGCAAAAAACTCCAGCAGTCGATTTTCACAATCCTCCCGAGATACCAATTTTTTATAATTAAAGAAATTTTGCAATGCAAGAAAAATATGATAATCGCTTGGTGCCAAGTCCGGACTGTAAAGCGGATGCATTAAAACTTCCCAAACAAGCTCCCGAAGTTTCTGGCGAGTCATTGTGGATGTGTGTAGCTTAGCGTTGCCCTGGTGGAACACGACCAGAATTGGAAAACAGGAAATGTTGGCCGCTTCTGGTTAATTGTAAATGGTTTAAAACAATTTATGGTCGATTTTTAGCTCCTGGGCGATATTACGACTGCTAACATGCCGTTCAACTTCGATCATTTCCCCGATTTTACCGACATTTTCGACGACCGGCCTACGTCTTTAACGTCGAAAATTCCTGAACGGAATCTACGAAACCAAAATTGCCCATAATTGGCTGTTATTGTATCGGAACCATAAACGCCATTCACAATTTTAGCCGCTTGACATGCATTTTCGTCTTTGTCAAAGAAAAATTGTAAAGTGTACCGAGTTTTCTATTTGTTCACTTCCACTTTTAACATCCTGTAACTCACAACTGAAAGCACCAAACAAAAAACAGCAACATAATTTTTTACTGCGAAATATCACCCTTCCAACGAGTATAAATCTGAAATTGTTTGATCGATACTTTACGAGAAATCTATCAGTACAGCCATCTGCGAAAATAATAATGGATTTCTGTTTCCCCAAACTAATATACACCAAGTCTATGGAACTATAGACCAATAAGCCTTTCTTCCTTTCTACTTAAGACTCTAGAAAGGTTACTATACTCTGAAATTAGGAACATTATTAACCATAATAAAATTAGCAAATCCCAGCATGATATAGGCAAATCACTGGGCACTGCCTTACATGAGGTGGTCAGACATATCGAAAAGAATATGGAGAACCTCCGGTTACACATTGGCTGCGATTCTTGACATTGAAGGAGACTTCAACAATGTGAAGTTGCAAGCTAATCGCTAATCGGTGGGAAATTCCTGCCGACTACCTCTGACATCATGCAGGGTGCCATATTAAATCTGTCAAACTCTTAAATGCAATCACCTTATTATAAAGGTTGTAGTCTATGCAGATAATATAGTCCTGCTAATCGGTGGGAAATTTTTGCCGACTACCTCTGACATCATCAGGGTGCCATATTAACTCTGGCATACGCCAATGGACTTGGAAACTTAAGATCCCAAATTTCCGATTGCCATCTTTGAGTGGAGCCACATTAGCCTTTTCCGTAGAAGCAAAATACAAAATACATTGGTACAGTCCTTTACCACAGACTAACGTATATATATCGAAAGTCAGCCCGCACTTAAGTCGTGCAATTAATTCAAAAGCAGTTCGTGAGTGCAATAATGCTCTTCGTTATATACGACAGATAATTAAGATAATTAAGATAATTAAATTATTTTGGTTTCCAAGACACAGTTACATAGTAGGGTTTGAGATAGCCGACGAGCTTGCTCGAGGGGGTTCGCAGTCGTCCAATCTACCAATTGAGGGTTCTGTACAACATCCTATTGGCTACTTTATTGGCAAAATCCGGTAGTCGACAACAGATGGTCAACAGATCCTGCATGCAGGATTTCAAAAACCATCTTGCCAGAATTCTCACATCTTCGCTCATTGTCGGGATCATAACAGGTCACTGCAGGATTATATCTCTCACTTCCAAATGGGACATTAACGAAGTGGATTATTGCCGTCTATGTGAGGATGAGGAAGAGATGGAAACAATTAAACATATACTCTGTAAGTGTCCATAGCTAATTAGCAGAAGACACAGACAGTTTGAAATTGATCATCAAGCATTTTTCTCCGAAAATATCCTAAATGTTACATAGCTAAAATAAAATTTAGTTTTTCATTCTTTTAAACTTCGTTTATCTCTCACTCTTTCTCCACTTTCATTAGCTCCTTCCTTTTCAGCTATTCAGGATTCAATATTTTTGAAAATGGATTAATCTTTTATGAAGCTTGTTAGGTATCCGATTTGGGATCGACCTCATACATATTTTACTAAATCTAAATCATATCCAAAGATTCAGCCTAAGGATTTATAACTATGAAAATTTTCAACTAAAATGGCTGTAATTTGTAATTTGGTTTTATGCTTGGGTAGAAAATCTCCATATCAAAAATTATTAATATTGGCTCAAGTTTTGGGGTAGTCCACATATTCCATATTTTGGGATTTTGGACACGATTTTAACCGAATTGGACTTACTTTGATATTTTAATGTCGGTATTTTGAAGGTATTAACCGCATATTCCTACCAAAGTGGTTGTGATTCAACACTTCTGCTTCTTGGAAGTACATAGCCCCATATAAAGAACCACCCACCTCATTTTCTGCATTTTGTAGGTTTTGAACCAATCGTCCACATGATCCACAGTGGTCAAATTAATTATCTTGTTGAAAATTTGCATAAACTCAGGTTATGCCTGTGGGAATTAGTGGAATAATAATAGATCGGATCATGTTAGTGTTTTAAGAATTTTTGACAAGGTTTTTAACCGAATTGGTTAAAGTTTGATATTTTGGTTTTCCAAATATGACTACTAAAAATTATTGACATTGGTCCAGTTTTCAGGATAGCCCCACTAACGATACTCTCAATTTATTTAAGTATAACGAGGATTTCGGAAACGTTTCTCGATCGAATTGAATGTAGTTTGGTATGTTAGGTTCTAATTGAGTACCAAATCTTCCTGCTGAAATTATCAATATTGGTCCAATTTGAGTAGGCCCGACTTTCGACACTTTTTATAACCAATTATCACCTAGAGTGACAGATATTGAGAACCAAACATATAATTATTTGTAATAATTATTTAGTTTAATTGTTTATATTCGCGCCGCTAAATCGTTGATTTCGACCACTTTGCGGGGTAGCTGTACAAAAGGGGCGACAAACATTCTTGCAAAAACTTGTCGATATAGATTCATATTTTGACATAGCCCCCAAAATAAAGGTATCTCACAATTTTCGATATATTAAAGGTTTTAACCGAATATTCCCATAATTTCAGAGATTTTTCAATATAGTTAAAACTTTTTATATAGTTTCATACAACGGTCCCGCTTGAGTTCCTGTAATTTCGTGTTTAATTTTCTCAGAGAATAAACAACCTAATAAAAATTTTTACTGATTGACTTAAGGGTATATACGAATATTAATATACCAATCATATTGATACGATCAAAAATTTGCATAACAAAATCTGTTTGGACCATCAATTTCTAACAATTTGTAGCAGATTTGAAAATATCCCGTTTTCTGGTTTACAGTGTTCCAAATATAACAATATTTTCTCGGTATATTTTCCAGAGATGGAGAATACCTGATCATAACTTCATAAGAAGCGAATATATTATCGATATCTTTTTGCACATCGATATCTTTTTGTCCAACCTAGATCTAGTTCAATGGTGAAATTCGAATCAGATCCGTTACATACTTCGGACGGATATTTCTAAATTGACATTTCTAGTTATTCATTGTGAATCGTCGAAAACCCGATATTTCTACGATTCACATTTTCGTGGTCTTCATTAGCGTATAAAAATATATTTTTTGCAACAGATAAATGAGGGTTTCTCTAAAGACCGAATGGGACTATAAAACAGTAGGTTTAAATGATGTTTTAGTTATTTCAAATGGAAGAAAAGGAAAATGTCAATAATGAACTTTTTCGCGAACCTAAGTTATTTGCTATGTGTCCCAATTCTTCAAAAATGTGACAATGACTTGATTTGGTTAACGAAGATAGTAAACATAAACTTGAACATTTAAGTTAGTAAGACATCCAAATTTAGAATTTGCTAAATATTTGCAACAATATTGGCTAATGACAGTTATGTTTTCTTTTGTCGCCTTTTGGTCTCATTTCATTTCCTTTCTTTTTCTATGTCAGCAAATTAAAGTATAACACACATTTGGTCATCAGCGACATTTTAATGGTTCAATGATGAGCGATCCATCATCCAGCGTAGACATTGAAATTGCAGGCGCTGACATTGAGATGGACAAAAATGTCACAATTTTTTTTGGAATGTAACAAATGGTCTAACAAATCCAGAATGCCACCCACCGTTACCGTTTTTGATTTTGGCTTGTGTTGCCTCACGTTCTAGAGCTGTAAACAGAAAAAACTAACACCTAATATGGTCGATATATGGTGTATGAAGAAATTAATAGTTTCTCTTATGGAATTTTCAACACATCCACCACCACGATCACAACCAACGAACATTTCGTTTAAAGGAAATCAATACACGAAATTAAAGTATTAATTCCATTAAAGCCATTAAGGTAACATAAGTAACACAAAAATGACTCCAACAACATCGAAATACCATGGCAAATGTTGTTGCTGTTGTCGTTTGAAAAGAACAGAAAACCTAAACTATGGTGAGTGACTGACCCACATTCTCAAGAATATGTCAACCAAACGAAACAGATGAACTAACGAAAAAAAAAAACGAAATTCTTTTTCCCATTCCAAACAAAATAAAACAGAAAAAAGAATTTCAAGAATTATTATGGAATACAAGAACACGATTTTTTGCTCTGTGTGTTCAATGGCATGAGATTTGAAGATGAAACTTAATTTAGTTGAACATTTTTGGGCAATACACAAAAAGTATATGGGTTTTCAATAAGAGTTTTTTTATTTGTTATAAAATAAAGGTAATTTCTTAAGAACAATTTTCGGATGGAATAAAAGGTAGCGTTAATAATAAAAAAATGTCAGCAAAATGGCCCCCACAAGACCATGCCCTTTGAATGAATAATCAAATCGGTATGTCATGTCATCGAAATCCTCACGTATTCTACTAGTAAGATTTTGAATCGACGATGGACTTTTGGAGTAGACGCTATATGTATATTCAAGGCACTTAAGGATGAACTCGCAGTGCGTTAAATCACAAGACCACTGTCCTCAATTTTGATCATCTCTCCGCCATAAAGCGTGCATTCAATAAAAGTGACAAAACATGGACCAGCAAATCTAATTTGAAAATTCGACTAGGACCGCCAACATAGAGAAAATTGTATAATTTGAAAAATATTTCAAAAATTTACATTTTTTTAATTTTTCTGTGAGAAGGTGTTTTACTCACTTAAATCCGGAATGCACAAGTTATTGTTTCTGGGGTGGAAACAATGAATTTTGGACTGTCGAAATACCTTAAATCTGGTAGGATCTGTATATGAATTTATATTAAAAAAATTACATATCGCTGACTTAATATGTAAAGACAATAAGTCTACATTTTACTATATTACAGGAGACACGAAAAACTGACAGCGACATGTGATAAATTGGGCTTAGAGCCTTTACTCATGGCTATAAAACAACAACAACAAATGAGATCATTTTAGATTTTCTTTACAAAATATATCTGTATTTTGGCGAGATCCAATATGAAAGCTATACCAAAACAATGACAATTTTTTCTCAAATAAACCGAAATTCGACTTTAAATACCAAAAAATAGGTATATACCAATATATGGTATTAGTCAAATACCTAAAATCGGGCGCGATCTGGTGATATGTTGAAATATAGACCTATATTGGGCATTTTCTCAATATATATTTGTGATCCTGGATAATCAAATTGCAGCCATTACGTTTGGAAAATACGACTATAATCCAAATACCGAAAATGGGTCGGGGTTATACCAAATCGGGGATATATAACCAAAATTCCGAATATTATCTTCTTGGTGGTATTTGATCGATGTGGTTTCGAAATACCGAATATTTGGTCCAATGATCCTGCAGAATCATAAACCGCACTAAACTGTCATATGTTGAGGGTGGGAAGGATTCTTAACAGCAAATCATAGATTTTCCGAGTCCAATATGCGACAATTTTGTTTATTGGCTTTGTCACCCAGGTGGAAATGACCCGGAATGTGGAATCATTTAATACCAAATACTAAAGAAACCACTTCATTACGAATGACACTTTGTAAATACAAAATCAGTGAGCAGAGTAGTATATTCGGACGGAACCGACCATATTACCAAGTCTGTATAACTCCCACATCCGAGCACATACAACAATATAATTGATATAATTTTAAATATCAACCTTTGGGCGCGACTTGGAATTTCTCCTTTTCTGTGAATTATGTTTCTCTTTCCATCAAGCAGACCCTTCAGTACGGCTAACAGTTTCGAAATGCCAAAAATGGGAATGGGAATTTGATAATCATAAATTGGAGACTATTTTCTCTTGGGATTTCTGAGATTAAAATTCGACAATTTTTCTTGTCACCTAGGTGGAAATGGACCTCCTTAGTAAATATACATATATTATATACAAAATTCCGGATAATTTTAATGTATTTCAGTAACGAATAAAATGGTGACGAACAAAAACCTGACGTTGTAAATTATCTCCCTGCTTGGATTTTTCATTTGATTTCTGCAAATATTAAGTTGGGGAAAAAGAAATCCATTACTTTTTCTGGTTGCGATACTTTAACAGACACTTATATGCAATTTTGGTTTCGTAGATTCCGTTCAGGAATTTTTGATGTTAACACTAGATTGCCGAAGGTAGTAATTTTGACTGCTTTCCAATTTCGAGTACAAAAACAACTGTGCATATAATGACACTTTTTTTAGAAGTTTGGTGACTTTTTTATAATAAACGTAATTCTACGAGGTACAAAAAGTCACCAAATTAAAAAAAAGTGTCATTACATGCACAGTTGTTTTTGTACTCGAAATTGAAAAGCTATCAAAATGACCGCCTTCGGCAATCTAGTGTTAAAGATCCATCTCGCACAGGTAGGCCGGTCGATAAAATCGGAGAAATGATCGAAGTTTACCGGCATGTTAACAGTCGTAACATCGCCCAGGAGCTAAAAATCGACCATAAAACTGATTTAAGCCATTTACCAGATACGGCCAGAATTGTCCAACAGGAGAGGTGTTGTGTACCACCAGGACAACGCTAGGCCACACACATCTGCAGTGACTCGCCAGAAACTTCAGGAAGTTTTCATTCGCGATAAAGTCCGGGTTTGGCACCAAGCGATTATAACCATTTCTTCAATGATAAAAAATTGGTACCTAGGGAGGATTGTGAAATCGACTACTGCGAGAGGCTTAATGAAGTTACCTTCAAGATGGCAACAAATCATACATCAAAACGGTGCATATCGGACATTCCGAAACATGTTAAATAACGTACTATAGTTCATATAAAAATAATGGATTTCTTTTAACCCAACGTTGTCAAAAAACCTTTCAGATCCGTATCTGCGTTCACTTGTCCTTATTTTCCACTGTTGGGGTTCCGTCAAGTTGTTTCACCACGAAACCAAAATACGACTGCAAAGTCTGATTGTAAAATACCGAAACTTGGTCCAATATCGGTATGGTGATCTCAACCCAATGAGAAAATACTAGCATACAACTAGTAGGAACGAACTAGTCATTGGATCTATGCAGATAAAGGAGCGGTAGGAACTACATCCCGTTCTTTGGTTCCTATAGTTTCTTTTTCTGATCATTTCTTTTATTGTCATATTCTTCATTCGTTCTCGTTAGTTTATGAAAATAAAGAGGATAACAAATATTTCCTGCACTTGAATTATGTAACTTCTGAATATTCTTATAAATATAAATAAATAAAATTTCAGAAGTGTTGGCGGGTTATTTGGGATACCATTTGTATTTTGTTTTTGCAAAATAGTTAGATGAATCCCAGTGTATTGTTTTTATAAAAACAACTATTTATTCGCAGGCAGGGAAGACTATAGTTTCGGATCTCGCCACCGATCCTCATCAGTCCCCTTAGTTTTTTCATGCAGTTTATTTCGTTGGTTAGCTAAGTACTTCGCATACAATTTTATTATGCTATTTACTATATTACATAGTCCCCGGTTAATATGTCGAGGTGTTGTAAATGGAAATGATAAATTTATAATACCTCCACGAAAAGTTCGAAAGTAATAGCTACTGATAATTTGGGTAAGGAAACCTCTTGTTGGATAACCCTATATATAAAAACCGAAATTAACTACAATTAAATGAATTTGTCACAAACATTTAAGTGTAAGAACTTGCCACCGAAAAAAAACATTTAATTTCATGCGCATTCAAGACAATATATCGAACATAAATATTTATGTTATTCTTCCTCATTTTTTTCTACTTCTTTGGGGGTAAAACAATTTGACTCAAAAATAGATTTTTTTCTTCTCTGCTTCTGCCTCGATGTGCACTGAAGCATTTCAACACAATTCGTTAGCTGACCCACATTTATGGTAATTGTTATTTTCTAATTATGTTTCACATCTTTATCTCTCCGCATCATCATCATCATCGTCATCAACATTGCCAAAATGACCAGATCAGACCAGACGACACCAGGCCAGATAGTCGTCTCTCTTGAGGGGGATTTTTATGTTGGTATATTTATATGACGTTGAATATATATGATTGCGGTTGTGTTGATCGTTATGAAGATTCTTGATTTGAATGCTAGTTTATTGTGCAAAAAACACACACAAACATACAGAAGAAAAAATAGTTTGAAATACAAATGAATTTATCCTCGGGTTATGACGACGGTGGTGTTGGCAACGAAACACCAAAATGTTTGCTTTATTACTTAAAATGTGTACAGTTTTCTCAGGCGATTTTCTTTTTTATTTTTTCCCCTCTCGCAACACATATAACATTCGTCATATAGAGAATCATAATAGCAGTTGTTGCTATTGGCCCCCAATAGCGAATCAAGGTGATTTTGACGGTGATTAGACAAGACGAATAAAAAATGGTATTTGTTGTATTCCTTTTTTTTTGTACATTTATCACCTCAGGTGTTGGAGCTGTGATTAATTTATAACATAACAGATCTATGGTTGTCTGTAATATTGTTATAAGAAAAATATGTAACAATAACATTTTAATAGGTTGTCATAACATGTAGCAGAGTCCTTTTTGGATGGAAGTTATTATGAGGAATTTAGCTGGCAGACAAAAAATAATGACAACTTGCTGTATAAATGCTACTGTGGAATTTAAACAATAATGAATATAATAAGTGAAGAGAAAATTTGCCGAAAGGATACGTAGATGGCACTACTAGAATTAAAACCAGCCTTAGTTAAGCACTTGTTTTAATTTGATAGCTGCCTGATTATACCTTTACGAATTGTACCTTCTTTGGTAATTCATAAAAGGAAATTAGCATTAACATTTACTTTTTTAAGGGACATTGTGACATATTTGATTTGGTTTCCAGCAGCTCATTTATATTCTCGAAAATCGAAGGATTGCGACGTCATTGATGAGTGCATAATATGGGGTATATATTAATTGTCCGATACAATAATAAATCAAGGAAATAGTGCTGAGTTAAAAAGTGCTCCTGTGGGATATTCCAATCGACTTGTCACTATTTAGAAATACATTTCTGAAAATGTTGCTGAACGATTTAGATGTGAAGGCTTTCAAAATATAGTTGGTGTAAAAATCGAAGCCGATCGACCCAGCGCAAAGCTGAATTTTTGGAGAATGGACACTTGGAAAGTGGCTAATGATCCACATTATGTCAAAATTTAATTGAGTCGTTTATTTTGAAAGTGCTTTAAGTTCATTTTTCCTTATATTGGGATATTTAAAGGTTTGGGTTTGAATTGTTTCACAAATATTGTTAAATGGTATTAATTTTGTTTGTGGCGTTGTACCTTAAACATGATGAAATAGTACATAACGTGATATGTTTATATATATTTCCACCATAGGTATACTTGCAATGAAAATATAGGGAACATACCAAAAAGTGGGCCTATACCGATAATTCTACAAACCGATTTATGTAAACCATTATGTACGCCAAATACAAATTTCAGCAATATGAGGATTTGCCCTAAAATCTGAAAATTCGCTCAAGAACCCCAAAATACCGTAAATTGGTGTCAACCGTTAAATGGGGGCTACCAGAAAAAGTGGACCGATATTTTTTTTATTGGAGATATTTGTTACCCAACGTTCAAAAGCGCGCTCAACAACCCCAAAATATCGAAAATTAGTGGGTACCCTTACATGAGGGTTATGCCTAAACGTGGACCCATATAGCCCATCTTCGAACTTAACCAGCCTGCAGACAACAGACAATCCTATGCAAAATTTTGGCGATATATCTCAATTCATTTAGACGCTATAGTGATTACAACATCTGCAATCTTAAATCGTCAGAGAAGTTTACCCTGATCAAGAATATATATACTTTATAGGGTCACTTATTTGGCCCAAGGACGAACCCTATTCAAATTGGGAAAAATCGGTTCAGATGTAGATATAGCACTCATACATATTTTCGTCTGGACCTAAGGCATTACGCTGCCATGTGTATCAAGTTTCCTGAAAATCGGTTCAGATTTATGCAACAAAGTCCCTATATATCCTTCGATTTGCTCGAAATTTGGCACAGCGTAATGAATTAGGTCTAGAATGATGTGTGTTAAGTTTCCTGAAAATCGGTTCAGATTTAGATATAGCTCCCATATATATTTTCGTGCGATTTTATGTAAATTGTGCACTAAAGCCCCAAAGTTCGGCCGATTGGCACACAATTGTGTACAATATACTTAAGTTAGTATAACCTTACGTGTGTCAAGGTTTCTTGAAATCGATTCAGATTTATGTATATTCTTCTCCGATTTTATGTAAATGGTGCAATACAGACCCGTAACTAGGCCGATTGATAAAACGTAGAGAAATAAATATAAATTAATCTCGGGCAAATTTCCCTGAAATCAGATTTAGATAGCATAGCTTCGTGTTAAAAAAAAAAACTTAGCATAAGTTGCAGAATGGCATGTGTAGGGATTGATGTTAGTCGGTTCACATTTTTAAGTTTGTTAAATTTCAGGTCAATGTTCCTTCGAAAAGGTGACGTCTGTTAGAATATATATGTAGAATATACCCAAAGTGGTGAAGGGTATCATATAGTCGGCCCAGTCCGACTTTACTACTTTCCTTCCTAGTTTGTTCTTGTAAAACAGATAGAATGTACTGTATCTACAGAATGCAAATATGTAGCGATGCCAAATGTTGTTCATATCCTATCTAGGATTGTTGCGTTAAATCTGTGAACAGAAAATTGTTCTATGATTACCGAAAAAATTCGGGGCTCAAAGGAAACACCAAAAAAAAAAAAACCCGTAAATTGTTGGCAACCGTTACACGGGGGCTACCAGAAAAAGTGGACCGATATTTATAATTTATATATATAAAAAAACAATTTTGGAATTTGGAATTCCATATTTGGCAGTACACCGTATTTTGCATAATAACTTGGGTTTTAAAATTTTGAGTATTATTAGTAAATCTTCGAAATACATGAAAATTATAAAAATTCCATCGAAATTCCACATCGGAAAAAATTTTCCATTTTCCTACTAACAATTATAAATAGCAGTCGATCTTTGGGTCATCAATCTACCTTGTCATCGAACTAATATACATTTTAGGTGAAAATCCAAAAAATGTGGGCCGGTGACATTTTTTTTTGTGGTCCCACTGTACAATGTGACCTATTTTTACGAACATCTCAAATCTTGATATCTCAAATACTAGAAAATATTTACGATTATTTAGAATTCAAAATGTTACTCCACAATTAAATGATATTTACATGATTAATTTCCAATTGTTTCATAAACCATCAATCACAAATAGGAAATGAACACTTTTGTATTTCTAATATATGGATGTCAACAACAACGTAAATAATATCTTGATTTATGCAAAAGCAACATTGAATGTAAACCTATTAAAGCCACCGCATGTGTCTTAAGTCTTTTGATTTAACCTCGCCAATAACAACGAGACAAGAAAAAAGCAGCTACAAACAGCAAAAACGTGCCAATAAAGCTATCAACTAAAAATGTTAATGTCTTAACTTTTTCAGCGGCACAACGACAAATTATCATCAATTGAGGTACTTTTCACGGAGACGTGGAAGAAGAAGAAACTTGAAACATTCAGCAGCAAACCGTTCTCACTTCACAATTTTGTTGTGGTTATTTGATTTCAAATGAAATTCTAACAAATTGTTACGATTTCCTTCTTTAGTCATTGACTACGGACGTTACGATATCAGCCTGAAAATGGCTATAGCTACTCATGATACCTACCATCGATTGAATGTTGAATTTTATTTGCAATCGGTATTGGGTTTTTTCATCTTCTTCTTCTTCATCATCACCGTCATCACATTCGATTTGCATGCATTTCGTGGGGGGACCATGTATATAAATTGGACACGACACTCACGCAAAACAGGCAAAATTCCCCAGAAAAAAATAGTACCCGACGCAGTAAAAGTCTTTCCAAACATCGTCTGCACCACAAATTTAAAAACAAATTCAAATGCGTGAAGTTGCCTCAGCAGATAGAAAAAAACCAAAAAGATGCGTGCCAAAGTATTTTAAATGCCGCACACACACGCGGACTTAGCCTGCGGTTAAGCTGCTTGAGAGGCGACTTAAAACAAAACAACATTTATTTGGCGCGACATATAGAGTGCGTTCACGACACTTCTGTGAAGTTGTTTCGTTTTGTGGCAATATAGTTGGCGGTGTTTTGGTCGTTTTCGGCAACACTTCCGTGACATTAAACAGTAGCAAAGTGCTTGAGTTAGAATGTTGTTGTTGTTGCTGTGGCTGCTTTTCGTTTTGTTTTAGATCGTTCTATTGCTGTAAGTTAACAACGGCAATCAATTTCAATAAGAAATTGTTTTAGTTTTTTTCTCTACTTTAGTTATATTTATTTGTAAAGGAGCTACGCTGTAATCGTTAGGTATGGTAGGTTTAGGTTCCGTAATGACCAACTGCAGGAAGAACTATGTCACTCACCAAGATATCGACATTCGGGATGGAAAATTTGTCTAGCACCTCGAATATAAAGAAAATTGAGGATGAGCTTTATATAGGGGCTATGTAGAAAATGGGCTTATAATAGTGACTGAAAAATAATTTTTAAAAAATTTCTACCTTATAATAGAGACTGAAAAAATATCTACGCCTATAGTAGCGCCCGAAAAAATTCTGTAATAGTTCTGAATTTGTTTTAATTTTTTAAAATATCGAAATAATATTTTTGAACATACCTACCTAAAAAACTCACACCTTATAGAATCGAAGAAATATTCGTTAAAAATACAATCCATAACAACTTTTAAAAATGTATTCTTTAGAAAAATACACACCTATATATTCGTAAAGATCGAGTGATATTTATAATATTTTGTAATACTAAGACCACCCAATGAGAACTCAATATATAAAATCAGTGAGCGGGTCAGAATGGCCCACCATATAATACCCTACACAACTACCACTGAATTTTTATTTTCTACGAATCTATATTACGAGATTGGGCAATAATTCGCAAACCAGATCGAAATAACATTTTCAGTCTATTTCATATATTCACCGAAAATTATAGGCGTCGGTCTTGATCATAATCGTAACTTCATGTAAAATTTCAAAGCGACCAGCGCGATATTTCCACTCTCTACTGTAGTAATAGTAATACTAAACAATTTTGGAATAGATTGGCCCCTGTAAATACTGACGAATAACTCCAACATCCGAGTACATACATCAATTTATAGGTCAACCACTTCTCTTGGATATAATGTCAATATATCCATGTCCATGCCCACGTCCTTCAGGAGTACATTTATACGCCAAAAATGTAAGTATTGTAATTTTTCATACAAAAGATTGGGTCCATTTGATCCGCCAAATATTGACCGATTACCATGATAAGAGCCCTGCATATTCTTCGAACAGATCACATTCACAGTTTAAAATCTCTGAATGTTCGGGACATTATTGAGACTTCTAAGGCGACCAGAAAAGCCAACAGAATTATATTCGTTGGTCCATTTAATTCCCTAAATATTCACCGAAATACATGCCAATCATAAGACGGGCACACATGTTTAGATGGACTCATCTAGTCAAAATATGATCTGTATACAAAAAGGTGGGTCTAAGACCAATATTTTGCGGCGTTACAAACTCTTGCGACCACACAAAGCTATAAACCCTTACAACATAGTTGTGTAGGGTATAATTAAAACCAACTCAGTAAAAAACTATATATGAAGCCCTAAAAATAATTGGAGGGTGCCATTATATATGGACTTTATCTGATCATGGTCAGATATTGGATAGTTTTACTTAGAAAAATTTGTCACTCAATTGGGATTACCGTTATATGGAGGCTATACCAAAAAGTGGACCGATATTTATAATTTTTCGTAGAAAGATCTGACACCCAATAAGAACCCAAATTAATAGCCCCAAAATACGAAATAATAGGTTACTCACTTCGAGAGTTATCATGCGCAGCAGCCGGCCAAACTGATAGAGACTCGGACGGACGGACGGACATTTGTAAATCAACTCCAAATGGTCTGAAACGAATTTGGTCTAAACCGTTATTCCGATGAGGTATTTTTTGCGTAGTGTCTCATTAGCCACAAGGCTGAGAGTATAAAAATACATGTAATTCTATTGAACATTTTCTGCCAAAAGATAAACTGTGCCTATAAAATTCAAAATCTGTAATCGGTTAGAAAATAGGGCAAGGATCACCAATATATCGAAGTCGGAATAAATCGACGAGTATTTAAAACATGGGGAATACGTATAACCAAATCACAGCCAAAAATGTGGGAAATGTGCCTAACGGCATATGCCAAAATGTGGACCCATACAGAAAATGTTCACCTTGTAAGAACACGAAATGCCAAACTACAACCTTTTCCGTGGAAAAATTTGGTAAAACCTCAAAATAACCCAAAGCGGGACGTCACATTTAAAATAGGCCTTTGTCAGAACATGGTCCTATATTGAAAAAATAAAAAAATCAATATATCTTAAAAATGCGGCTAACACCTTCAAAATACCTACACCTTTTTTATTCTGATGAAGATTATTAGTACATTGTGGGGTATCCGACGAATATTTCGTGGTTTTTCAAACGAAATGACACTACACCTTAGGATTGGGAGGTGTCAAAATACAATCGCGGTATCGGACAAAAAGGCAATAGACCGTGTGGGTCTTCAAAGACAAGTCACATTCAATCAAATTTTTCCGGGTAAGAAGGACTTCAGAAGAAATAGTCGCCTGTTTATTCGGTAAAATTTTCCGCTTAAGCCACATAGTATATTTAATTCTGGGTAATACTACACAATTCGTGTGCTGGAAACTTCGGAAAAATTTGAAAAATTAGCAATACGAGACTAATTATTATCTATCATAGTAAGAGACTAATTATTGCAATGCGAGCTCTCTCATATCGGCTCAAAGCAGAGTCTTAACCATTAACCGTTGTACAGTCGTGTCTACCAAATAACTACATTTTAGGCAAGAAATATACAAAGTAGCCCTCGTAGCTATCAGAATATCAAAGCAAATTGTTGTGCAGCCTCCCATACGAAAACGTCGTAGAAACATGATTTAATTTTTGAATTCTTCTTCATTTACTTCAGCATTTTGATTTGACTGCTATAAGTGTTGAAATGCCGAGATAGCCCTATCTCTGCATTTATATATAAATACCCTTACATTGCATTACTTACCGGAATTAATCGGCTTTTAGAAAGTAATAACCGTCTGGTACTAGACAGAGTTTTTCATTTCCACCATTTGTTATTGAACGAGGAAATATGTCTCACAATAATAAAGTACTTTAAGTCAATAGTCTAATGTGCGGGCAATGGAATATAGAGACGGGAGAAAGTAAATTGTGGATAACTGTTAAGTACTCTCGAACTCAACAAGGAAGCGTCGGTGCAGATCATAAATAAATCCGCAGTTTGCATAGCCGAGGAGATATCCACATACATTTCGAAGAAAGATGTTACAGATGACAACAAGAACTCTAAATCATCCTAAATCATCCTAGGAAACTGTAGAAGTTTCTTGAAAGGTGTGGGTTGATTAAACTAGTCTTGCAGCAAATGAGCGATAAATGGAATTCAGAAATAGCAAGTCGAAATCCTGTAGATTGAAACAGGTTTAACGGAACCCGTTCTTCATAACTTGAATGGCTGAAATGTTCCAAAAGCTGAACACAATATCTGATGGAGAAGTAAGTGCTGTCGTTTGCGAATGTCCCTGTAATTTGCGATAAGATGAGAAATCCATACAGACAACCTTTAGAAATTGGGGGTCCAAAGTCAATGTATGATGTAAAACAACCTAATGTTACCACATAGCTATGTAAGGTGCTATTATAGGGTATTAAAACTTCTGTAAGAATCTCCCAAACTTTCGCCATAACCTCCTTTTCTAGCAGTAGAAGTTTTTACTACCCGTTGTGAGTTTTACTATAAATAGTCGTAACAATTTCTGTGACAAGATTTGTTAGTCGAGCAATAAGAAATAAATTTATGTATTTTAGTTATCGGCAAAAGAAATAAAACTTAAGCTATTTGTTATACATTTTCTGTTTTTTTTTTTTTTTCTAAAAACGTTAGTCTGGTCTGCTCCGATGTAAAAGAAGTCATTGCCTCGATGGACCGCTATTACCATTGGCTTCAATTGCACCAGAATTGAAATGAAATTCAGTGTAGGTGTGGCCAAATGTCGTCTACCGTTTTGGTTTCTCTCACTTTATTTGTCGATCGATGATCGTGTCGTTGTTGTTCTTGTTGCTGTTGTTATTGCAAAAGGATAAATTGATTTCCATGTTTTGTGTAATTGTAACTAAAACGTCTAAGTTGTTCGATACTGCCGATAATACGTTATGTGGACGCGGCTACGGCGGCGGCATATATTGACTAAAAAACCTAATATTGAACTTTTATGCGATTTGTTAGCTACGTTTTTTTCTTCTTTTTTTATCATTGCATTTATTTGTGGGGTGGAGAAAGAAAGATAGACTAAAATTTTGCTCTACTTTAGTTTTTTTCTTTCGATAGTCACTAAGTGTCGATCTGCTGTTCCCCACCATAACTCCATATTGGCAAAGGAGGTTTTTGATTACTTTTTAAAGATAAATAAAATTCCCATTTCCATTATGCGATATGTAACAGCAGACAACGTTAGTTTTAGCTCTGCAGCATTGGCAGAATATGGATGTGCTGTCGCCCATAAATTGAATGTGCAACATGTGTTTGCTGAATGTGTCATGTGCAACATGACTTTGCTTTGCCTTGTCCACACGTTGAAGGTGGTGGTGGTGCTGGTGTTAGACATTCGACACGCGTAGATTTTCTTTAAACAAATTTTACTATCAATGTTTTGTTGAGGGAGGGAGGATGGATGTAGAAATTTTGAATATGATTTTGATGTAAATTTCTCCAAGTGTCTGAATATTTGTTTGATTCAGTTTGCCAATATTCGTTTCATATGTTTTTATTTCTTTTTTGTGTCCGGTATTTTGTTGCTATTGTTACTCGGGGAAATTTATGGCATATTGGGCGAAATTTCATGTCGTATTTTACTCATATTTGTTGCACTTTGTTCAATATCAACTGACATAGATTTATGTTGTACTAAAAGGCGTTGCTTTCCTTAATCGGAATATTTCCAGAGGAGAAATTAGACAGATTGAGTGTCAATAATCATTTTTCAAATAAAAATATATTTATAAGAAACTTTTACGTTTAGGATATAGAGCAATTAGCCTTTAATTGATATCCAGAAAGCTGTCGAATAAAGGATATTTACTATCAACTATATAGGAGCCTATATGTTCTATTTTTATAGTAACGATATTGGCACAATAGAGATCGAATGTATTAATATTATTATTTGTATTAGTACTAGTTATATTATTAATATTAGTATATTAATAGTATTAGTGTTAGTATTAGTATTAGTGTTAGTATTAGGATTAGTATTAGTAATGGAGTAAGGGGGATTTTTAAGAACTATATAATATGGGCTCGGAGTTAAATCTCTTGATTGGAAATATAGAATCAGAACAAATTGCGTGTCGGACTATTTTTAGTCAATTTTCGGCGGAGATTTATAATTACACCCTACACAACTATGTTGTCTGGGTATTATAGCTTTTTGCAGCCTCAAGAGTTTGTAACGCCGCGAAATATTGGTCCTTGACTCACTTTTAAGTATAGCAACCGTCTTATCTCGACTAGCTGAGTCGATCTAGACATGTGTCCGTCCGTTTGTCCATTATAATTTGTAAACACGACACAGGTCTTAGTTATGGACCAATCTTCACGAAATGTTGCACGTAGGGGATGAAATGGACCACAAAATTTATTTTTGTCTGATTTTTTGGTCGCTCCAAAGGCCATAATTATGGCCCAAACATCGCAAATTTCTACAGGAAGAAGTGGATAGGGCCAAAGAAATATGACAATTCTATAGCGTATATATTTACCCCTAAAGGATATAGAGCAGAGATATTGATGGTGTATCCATAGGAGTGGTTGACCTTAAAATTGATATCAATTATATTGTCGTATGTACTCGGATGTGGGAGTTATACTAAAATACACTTAAACCATTAACATTAGAGGGCTGAAATATAGCGCTGATCGCATTGAAATTTTCCATGAGGATTCAGGTATGGTCAAAGACAACGCCTATAATTTTCGGTAATGATCAGATAACAATTTTGGGATGAATTGGACCGAAAGCTTAATTTTTTGTGTTTTTTTCGAGTCGATTTATAAGTAACAATTGAAAGCCGAACATCACAACACAACCCACGGTGAAGCGTATCTGTACTGTACTAATATCGCAAAATATTGCCCAAGCTCAGAATATAGAACCACAGAGAGTTAGATTTTCCCGGAAGTTGTGTAGGGTATTATATGGTCGTCCTCGTCCGACTATACTGCTCCGCTCAATGTTTTTTTAATCAATTTGACCCGATATGGGCACACTTAATCTATTAGGTTGGGTTGGTTGAAAAATCAAATCCATTAGGCCGGTTGTCGAAAATGTCGATCAAATCGGAGAAATAATCAAAGTTGACCGACATATAAGCAGGTGCAACATCGCCCTGCAGCTTAAAATCGATCATAAAAATGTTTTAAACCATTGACACAAAGCTGGATTAAAAAAGAAGCCACAACAATTAACAAAAAAAAAAAAAATAGGATGTATCGAATTTCCATCTCCGAAGCCTTGACGAAACAGAATGAGATAGACCCATTTCTTAAACGGGTGGTGACTAGAAATGAGAAATGGATCATATACGATAACCCTTGCGAAAACGATCGTGGTCAAAGAGTGGTGAGGCACTCAAACTGTGGACAAGCCAAGACTAACGGCCAGGAAGGTTCTGGTATGCATTTGGTGGGACTGGAAGGGGATTATTTATTATTGAAATTGGTGAAGATCGGTTCAGATTTCGATATAGCTCCCACATATATATTTTGTCCGATTTAATGTAAATGGTGAACTAACGCCCCTATATTTATTTCAAATTGTACGAATTAAAATGAGTCTATGGCCAAACGCTAAATTCTGATCTCTACTGTCAACAGCTAGACCGTGTAAAAATAACAGTTGACCAGAAACGGTAAGAATTGTCCAACGGGAGAAGTGTCGTGTCTACCAGGATAACGCTAGGACAGTGACTCGCCAGAAACTTCGGGAGCTTGGTGTGGAAGTGTTAAAGCATCTTGCATTGCAAAATTGTGAAAATCGATTACTAGAGTTGTTTGCAAATAGATAAAAAGTAAAAATAAATAAAAAGTAGAAAGCCCACAAAACAATTTATGTTGCAATTTGTCAAAATTTTAATCGAGAAACATCATGGCCATTTTTTTTTTTGCCACATATATCTACATATCACACCACCTCGCATTTTATTTACAATATCAAACTGACAAAGTTTTGACATTTTCCCGTTATAAAAAACGCACATACTACACCAAAGAGAGCAACGCCACAAATGGAATTCACAGGGTCAAAGGATATCGCATAATTGAAAAGCAAATTGAAATTCAAAACATTGCCCAACTCGAGTGAGTATTGATATAATCAAACAAATCTGACACAAATTCTGTTAGTTAGGTATTTGTTGATGTTGTTGTTCTTGTAGTTTTTGTTATGCTACTCCTATCATTCGACAGAATTCACTGAACATTGGCAGCCTGCCTACTCCTTAATTACCATCTCGTGTATGACTGTGTGTCAAGGCACCACCACAAAACCACCTTAGTTGCCAAATAATTGAATGCATTCGTAAAGGAGGTAACCAAACAAAAACAAAAATCAAGGAGTTAAATGTGGCAGGCGCAGTCATAGTCATGACAATTGTTGTAGAGATGTGATATTTTGGCCATTTAAAAACACATTTCATGGTCTTTTGTTTAACCGTAAAACAGGGCTATCACAATCTTATTTAACTTTACATTTGGCGAAAAAAAGTAAACAAGAAAAAAACACCAATGCCCTATTTACGAATACACAAAATGCAATTGAATATCAAAAAGAAGAAAAAAATCCAACTTTAAATTTAAATTCGAATTTGAATCCAAATACTGGCCATACTCACACACATAGATTTCAGCACATAGCTTTCAACTCAACTGTCACAAATTTATGTTTAACATTGACACTCTATTTAAAACGTTGCAATAGCAACCAAATTCAACGGAGCCTTCCTTACACCAGCTCCAACAAAACTAAAATGCCCACTAACTACAACAATAAAATGTTTGTTGCAAAGTATTTAAAACAAACACCATTTCTACGCTACGCTACTCCTTCGACTCTTCTGAGAGGGATAGCGAAAATAAAAATGTTCTTTTGTTTTTGTTGTATCGTTTCTCCAGCTGTCTTCGCAACAATTTTTGCAAGATTTAAATAAAATAGCCAAACAGAAATCATGGCTATGATGCAGCTAATGGTTGCTATATTGCAACTAGTTGGTGTTGGTGAAAATGGTTGAAATGGCTAAGTGCCACTAGTGGTGGCAGTAGAAGAGAATAAAAACAAAAAACGAATCCTGACAAGATTACATGTTAAGATAATGCCTGCCTAAGTCAGCCACAGAAATGGCCAACAACACAATTCTTTTCATTCGTTAAGTTCTTCGGTTTTATTTTTTGGGGAAAAATTGTAATTTAACTAACGAGGGATTGTAAGCAAAAATTCTTAAATAGTTTAATTATGTTCAAAAAGCATTTACGGAGAATGTCCTTGAAGTCCTTAAAGTGCCTGAGACATTTCATTTATTTTTGCGTCGATATGTAATAAGGGATGACACATGCTCCATAATTTCACTTTCGTCAGTCATTCGAAAGGACCTTTTGTGTTGCCTCTTCAAGGCATGGAGCCATGGAGGGTGAATAAATTCGTCGGAAATGTAAGCAACTAAGGCAGATTAGAAATATGTCGGGTCAATCGGATCTGAAAATAGGAAGTAGTTCGTTTACGCTCTTAAAAAACTAAATACAGAATCACTGACATTCTTGTAAGTAAACTGGACTGGGAATTTCAAAATACCAAAAATTAAGCGGGATCGTTGTATGAGAAATGTTGAAGCATCTGTCTATAAAGAGTCTGAAATACCAAATTACAGCCTCATTTTCAAATACAGCGGCAAAAAAAAAAATACTGCATTGACATACGCAAAAAAATCCCTGCAAATATATTTTCTCCTTCCAATAACCCAGACTGTCTAATTAAAGCCAGTACAGTACCGATCATTAGATGAGACATTTTGCTGTAGCAAAATGTAGTCCTCTTTTTTTTATATATAGTTTATAGTTTAAAACAAAACTTGTTTGTAACAAAACTATAGTTCTAAATTTCAAAATAATAGCTTTATTAAATCTGAATTTATTAACACAAAACCCTCTACTGTAAAATTTCAAATTAAGGGTTACGTTTTTTTTTTTTTTTTGGCGAATATGGCTCGATATAATGGGGATTCTGTCAAAACATGAACCCCTATCGAAAGGATTTATTCAATTTTCTAGAACCCGAAATTTCGATTCACAGAGGAGCAGTATAGTCGGACGGAGCCGACCATATGATACCCTACACAACTTCAACGAAAATCTGACTTTCTGTGGTTCTATATTATAAACATGGGCATTATTTCGCGATATTTGCCCCCTTTTGACCGACTAGAGGTCAACAAATAATCTAATTACATATCCAGATTTCCTTCACCGTGGGTTGTGTTGCGATGTTCGGCTTTCAATTGTGGCCTATATATCGATTGGAAAAAACACAAAAAATAAAGTTTTCGGTCCACTTCATCCCAATATTAGTATCTGATCATCACCGAACATTATAGGCGTTGTCCTTGACCATACCTTGATCCTCATGGAAAATTTCAAAGCGATCAGTGCTATATTTCCGCCCTCTAGTATGTAAATGGGTTACTAAATAATATCTGAATACGTAAGCACCTGTAAGTATTTAAGTGTAATTCCCGAATCCGAGTGCGTACGACAATATAGTTGGTATCAATTTAAAGGTCAACCACACCTCTTGGATATACTATCAACTTCTCGGCTATATGTCCTTCAGAAGTAAATATATACGGCATAGAATAAAAATTTTGTCATTTTTCACACAAAAGTCACGGTCCATTTGACCCGCTAAATATTGACAGATCTTTATCAAAACAGGCATGCTTATTCTTTGGACAGATCCCCTCCTCCATGTAAAAATTCGGCATGTTTGGACCATAATTGGGGCCTCTAGAGCGACCAGAAAAACGGAAAAAAATTAAGTATTTGGTCTATTTCATCCCCTAAATATAACCCGATCTTTACCAAAAACAATAGGGATCTTCAATGGCCTACATTGAAAAATTTCGTGAAGATTGATCAATAACTGTGGCCTGTATCGTGTTTACAAACTTATAATACCCTGACAACATAGTTGTGTAGGGTATAAAAACTAAAAATTGTTCGGTATTTTTAAATAGGGGCTATGTCTCCAAAACCACGGAATGTCAAGCTACAACCGCATTGATTGATACCTGAGGCGAAAACCTAGACTTTTATATGGCGGCTTTGAAAAACATGGTGGGCAGCCTCTGGAAACTCAGAGGTCTTCAACCGGAAATCGGACGGTACCATTATAAGCTAACATGTGAACAATTATATCAAATTTTAAAAACCAAATATTCCAATCCATCAAATGTCCATTCTATATCCTAAATATTGGGCAACTTTAACAAATATAGAATAAAATGTTATTCTGATCAATATAGCTTATATGGTCTCTGGACGGACGGTATACAACCACTAATACTAACACCAATACAAATACTAATACAAAGACAAATACTAATACTAATACAAATACTAATACAAATACTAACACTAATATGCAATTCAGTTTGGTCGTGCATAAAATGGGTTAGGCCCGTTTTAACATTTTCAGCTGTGATATTTACCCTTTGGGAAACCAAATTGCGAACGCTAGGACTATAGAAATCGATACATATGCGTATATTGAAAATTTGTTGCCTCAGGTCTAATAATGTTGCATCGGTCGAAAATGCGCATAAAAATACATAAAGTGGGTTCGGACAATGAAATTTTTGCTGAAATATTGACCAGTAAGTACTCGGATGACCCACTTACGAGTACAAACGATTCCCGAACAATCGAAAAATCGATTTTTATATTGAAAAGAAATTAGAGAGACTCATAATTTAATTTTCGTGATCGACTTCCCCTGAAAAAATCGCGTAGTACGATCAAAATACCTATAGATATAGTGCTGAGCCTTGCTTGTATCTCCAAAAATCTATAACTTTTATAATATTAAACCAGAGCAAATTCGGTTGAAAAAAAATCCTTCATATACCGAAAATTGGGTGAACCATTATTGTCTAGATCATTTTTAGTATGTATGGTCCCGAAACTGAACCATTGAAAATTGTTGTCATTGGGAGAATTTGTGCAGTTTGGTTGAAAACGTGTTCATATTTCCCATTTGGGAAACATCATTTTATGGGGGCTACCAAATATCTGCCAAGATTAAAGACAAGACAAAGTACCCAATATACCGAAAATTGCAGATTAACTCTATATGGGAGCAATAAGAACACGTGGACTGATACAAAAAATTTCAAGACCAAACAACGTAAGAATATAAGCTTTTTAATCTCTACCTTATGGCGAAGAGTGTAATAACCCTTTCAAAAATGTATCCCCATACGACCGTTTTTTTCGATTGGTGTATTTCTCTCTATTTTGTAGGTGTTAATTTGTAACTGCATCTTTAGTTAAAAAATTATGGATATATTTTCTCTTTCTTACAATTATGTACCCTACCCCCTTTTCTGGCAAATAAAAACATTTCAAAAGTTTTGTTGTTCATTTCATGTTTTTAATGCATAAATTGGCATAATTTCGTTTGTATTTGTCTAGGCTTTTAGCAACATTTTTTTTGGTTGCTGCTGTTCTGCTTCTTCTAGTTTTCATTGCTTTGCATTTAAGAGTTGTCAACTCGTCTTTGGCCACATTGATGACGACGGCTACGACGACGACTATGATGATGATGGTGTTACTTTTGCCATAATAGAATTATGAACAATAACTGAAATTTTCACAAGGAAATAAGCTGTCTTCAAGTATTCTTACAGCTATATAGAAATATGGGAGAGAGGGAGTATTACTGCAGAGGGGGTGTCGGATGATTGTCTTCTTGTCTACATTCTACATTTCTTTATTACCCAAAAATTCAAAAAAAAAAAAAAAAAAAAAAAAACAAAGAAACACTGTTAGCCCAGAAAATGCAGTGACTTTGTTGTTGTTGTTGGCTGAGAGTTTTTTTCTGTTTTCCTAAATTTCCTTTTTGCTGTTCCATTGTCGTTATCTAGATATGAATTTCCATGTTTTTCATGTTACTAGACAGTTTAGGGGCCTTTTATTATTTCGCAAAAAGATTTGGCTGCTTTTGTAATACAATGTTATATCATCGTTTAGGTTGTTCTTTGTAGAACTTTTCAAGATTTTACATCGTCTCCTTAATATGGAGGTCAAAATTGTGTTTTTTGTTGTGTTGTCTTATTTTGGGTGGTTGAAACTGCCGCTCGGGTGTATAATTATGCACCATAATTGGTGGGATTCAAAATTGTCTTGTCAATGAATGCAAAATTATGGTTTGTCAGAATCCTTTAACAAGGTGAAGAGATCTCACGAAAGCTAAGCAGCAATAATAACGGAATTGAAATATTCTGCAGTTGGAAAATAAAGAACGCAATAAATCTGCTTAAATATTCAGTGGAGATGGCATTTGAAGCGGAGATTAAGTACAATAAATATATATTTAATTTTACAGAGGAGGGTTGCTATTAGAGTTACATGTTTTGAAATTTATAATGATGGTTATTCACTTCGTAGTTTCAAAAGTATGGGGCGGGAAAGCCATTTTATACCCTCCACCATAGTATGGAGAGTATATTAATTTCGTTATTCCGTTTGTAACTCATCGAAATATTCATTTCCGACCCTATAAAGTATATATATATATTCTTGATCAGGGTAAAATTCTAAGACGATCTAGCCATGTCCGTCCGTCCGTCTGTTGTAATCACGCTATCTTCTGAAGGAATTGAGATAGGGTGCTGAAATTTTGCATAGGGTTGTATTTTGTCTGCAGGCAGTTCGAAGATGGAATATAAGGGCACCCGCAAAATTTCGGTATTTTGGGGTTCTTGAGCGCGTTTTCAGCCGAATTCGCTGAAATTTGGTACATTGGGTTCTTATTAGATACTAAATGTCTCCACCAAAAATTATAAGTATAGGTCAATATTTTCTGGTAGCCCCCATATAACGGTACCTCCCAATTTTCAGTATTTTGGTATTTTTTTGATCGTATTTTTTCGCCGAATCAGCTGTAATTTAGTATTTTGAGTTCTTAATAGGTACCAAATCTCTCCACAAAAAATTATGAATATAGGTCCATTTTTTCGGATAGCCCCCATATATGGGTACCCAATTTTCGGTATGAGCGCGTTTTTCAACCGAATTTGCTGCAATTTGGTGTTTTGTAGTCGTAGATGGTAACAAATCTCTCTACCAAAAATTATTAATATTCGCCCCCTTTTTGGGGTAGTCCCCATATAACCCCCTTTTTTATATTAAAATAGTTATGTGATTTGTTCCGCGTTTTTAATTTGGTTCTAAGACTCTATTGTAATCATTTCACCTGCGGAGGATAGCGAGATAAAAAATTAGAACGTAAGGTTCGATAATGAACTATAGCCGCATTTAGACCTAGCCCCTGTGTGGAGGTTTCAGAAGGAGTGGACCGATATTCCCCGTCTTTGAATTTGAATTATCAATTAAAAATTTCTGAAATTTGTATTATGGTTTACATAAACCGTTTTTAGACATGTCGGTATAGGTCCACTTTTTGGTATGTTCCCTTTATTTTCATTTCTAGTACCTGTCAATATATCCACGCTTTTTCACTTGTTTTCTTTTCAGTTTATAGCCTGACATGGAAAATAGATCACAACGCAGAAAAATTATCAAAACCTCCTACAACCAGATACATGTAATGTTTTAAGAGGATATTGTGGTTCACATCATCGTCCAACTACGGACGAAATCCAAATATCCTCATAAAATTTCTGATAGTGTTCCCACATACATACGGATCCCTAAATTTCTTAACCGGATTTTCGAATAATAAACTTGATTTTTGTAGCGGCAGTAATCAACCGATTAAACTTAGATTCATAACATTTGAAAGCTTAACACATTACTGATCACATAGAATATATTGTCCACTTAAGAGTCAACTGACTTGTAGAATCCTTATTCGGTAGAGGCCGTAGAAAAATGGTACAACAAAACAGTTTTATTGCTTTACCACCGAATTCATTCTTGAGCAATGCTCTTCAGGGACGTACTCAGGGACCCTTTAGAAAATATACATATTCTTTAGAAAATATTCTTGAGTAAAAACGTGATTAAGTACAGCCCGATCTTTTTATACCCTCCACCACGTGGTGATCTTCAAAATTTCTTTACAATGTCGAGACCTCTGTATGGAGACAATGACATTATAAACTAGGATCGGAACATTAACATAGCAAAAATTAACAAGGTCTCTGTATATATTTTCAAGCATTGACCTATTCTGGGGAGATGTATATTCTTGAAAATACGAGTATACTCTATTTTTTGTGTCACCGTATTTAGAAATAGAAGAACAAGAAAAACGTGGATGTGAGCAAATCGAAATGTACAAGATTCAGAATGAAATCCGGAATAAAACACCAAACTGCCTAGTGGCAGATATAGATAGCGTGTTAAGGATCTGGAAGAACCAATAATAGATGACGGTATAACGTGTATACCGCCTAGTCAAGATGATATCTGAATAGCAGGGTGCGTGAAAATTCGCTCGCTAATGATTCAAAATACGCTCTTTTCGCTTTCTCCAAACGAATGTTCGCACACACACAAACAACGATCGTTGGTTTTGAAATTCTTTCTGACATTCGCTCACGAATGAAAACTAACATTCATTCGTTGTGTGTGTTTACATTTTTATGATATGTTTGCTCATGTTTTAACAGCGCTTGCGATCATCCCCGAACATTTGTTTTTTGAGTTTTTCAAATGAATTCTCTTCAGCAACGAATGCTCGAGAAAGATCAAATCGAAGACGCTTGCAGCAAAATTTTATTGTTCGTGATTTTTTCGTACAATGCGAACATTCGCGACAGCCCATGTTGAAATGCTTATCAGTGGTATGCACCAGCTGATTAGTGCAATCTAGTTAAAGGAATACATACCCAATGAGTCTGCCAACTGCAGGGGAATTCTTCCCATCGTATATAAAATATTATCCGACGTACTATGTGAATGGCTGAAGCATTGAATTCACCATAGACCGTATATACGGCCAAATTCTGGAAATTCGAATATAAAGATGAATTTGAGAGCCTTATTCGATCTACAGTGTTTAGGGCCATGTTCGCGTTTAAGATCAGCAGTTAAAGTCGGAAAGGATCTCTCGTAGCCCTTCATTACCGAACGAGGGTTCGACATAGTGACAACATATAGTGTGATTTATTTAACATTCTGTTAGAGAAGAACATACCAGATGTAAAGGTGAACAAATTAAGACGGAGTATGACATATTGTGTGTGTGAGTAACTGGCGATAAGACCAAGCTGGTAGTATCAACGATGCACCTACTGTAGAACTTTAAAATTACAGGTTTGATGTAGTCAGAAATTTCTTTTACATTGGTACCGCCATAAATAAAGAAATTGTTGTTCGTATGAACACTTGTTTGATATATAAAATTTAGTATTTATATCAAAATAATTTGGAAAATATTTATGAGAATTATATAACACCAACCAGAGAGCGGAGCAGTATAGTCGGACGGGGCCGACTATACGATACCCTACACAACTTCCATGAAAATCTAACTTTCTGTGGTTCTATATTCTGCGATTGGGTAATATTTCGCGATATTTGCACACTTTTGACTTGCTAGCGGTCAGCAAATGTTACTAATAATCAGTACAGCACCTCTAATTACTTGTCCAGATTTCCTTCACCATGGGTTGTGTTGTGATTTTGTCATTCGACTCGAAATGAACATATAATTAAGTTTTTGGTCCACTTCATCCGAAAAATATTATCTGATCATCACCTAACATTTTAGGCGTTGTCCTTGACCATAACTGGAACCTCATGGAACATTTTAAAGCGGTCAGCGCTATATTTCCGCCCTCCAGTGCGGTAATAGGTTACTAAATAATATATGAATACGTAAGCACCTGTAAATATTTAAGTGTAACTCCCGCATCCGAGCACCTACGACTATATAATTGGTATCAATTTAAGGGTCAACCACTCCTCTTGGATATACTATCAACTTCTCGGGTCTATGTTCTTCAGTGGTAAATAAATACGCTATAGAATACAAACTTTATCATTTTTCACACAAAAGTTAGGGTCATGCTTTGGCCCGATCCCCTTCTCCATGCAAAAATTCGTGGTGTTTGGGCCATAATTGCGGCCTCTGGAGCGACCAGAAAAACCGACAAAAATAAAGTTTTTGGTCCATTTCATCCCCTAAATACTAACCGATCTTTTCCAAAAACAATAGGGGTCTTCATTGGCCAGAACCCATCCTACATGCAAAATTTCGTGAAGATTGGTCCATAACTGTGGCCTGTATCGTGTTTACAAATTATAATGGACAGACGAACGGACGGACACATATGTCTAGATCGACTCAGCTAGTCGAGATATTACGATCGGTATACTTAAAGGTGGGTCTAGGACCAATATTTCGCGGCGTTACAAACTTTTGGGGCTGCACAAAGTTATAATACCCTGACAACATAGTTGTGTAGGGTATAATAAAGCAATGGATACAAAAATAGTGAGTGGAAAAAGTTGCAAAAATAACAAACAAAATAATGAGAAGGAAAACAAAATACAGCCGAACAATGAATGGTGATCCCGGTGTTCTTTTCTTAGGGTAAAAACATTTTTTTTTTTTTTTTTTGTAAAAAAGAGAGAGAGAAAGAGGTTAAATGAGTGCCATGTTGAAAATAGTTGTGTTATTAATAATGATGGTTAATTTTTAATAGATGAGAATTCGCCAAATATGCATTCGCTAAATATGGTCCATATATGCACAATTTTTTATATGATTTGTTGCCATTTTAAAGGCAGCTTCATAATGCCTCTCTCATAGATGTCCTGCTCAAAAAACTCTAGTAGTCGATTTTCACAATCCTTCCAAGATACCAATTTTTTATCATTAACGAAATTTTACAATGCAAGAAAAAAATGATAATTGCTTGGTGATAATCGGTCCAGTTGTTGACAGTAGAGATCACAATTCAGCGTTTGGTCATATGGAAGCAACTTATAATAAATAATCCCCTTCCAGTCCCACCAAATGCATAGAATAACCTTCCTGGTCATTATTACTGGTTTGGTGCTTCACCGCTCTTTGACCACGATCGTTTTCGCACAGGGTTATGGTATGTGATGCATTTCTCATCTCTAGTCAAGGCCAAGGATTCGCAGATGGAAATTCGATCCATCCTATTTGTTTTCTGTTAATTGGTGTGGCACCCATCGAGCTTCTTTTTGAATCCAGCTTTGTGTAAATGGTTTAAAACAGTTTTATGGTTGATTTTTAGCTCCTGGACGATGTTACGACTGCTATCATGCCGGTCAACTTTGATTATTTCTCCGCTTTCAACAATCACACAGACATAGTTAATCACTCTCAAGGTATTGTAAGCGGAATGACCTTATGTTGGAGGGTATAATACAAAAAAATCGATACATTTGAAAGAAATTCGTGTAGGCCAAAATAGACAACCCATCAAAATTATAATAGTACGCTAAGATTTTGACTAAACATTTCATTTTTATATATATTTTTTTAACAAGGTAGCAAAGAATTCCAAACAACCCATTGTGCTACAATAATTTAAACACCAACATTACAAATTCTGCGAAGGACAAATAACTCCTACTACTTGCCCAAAAACCTTTCATTTAGCCTCATTATTACCTACCAACTGGTAAATGTTATTTCATTCGCTTGTCTGCTATGAAAATGTTCAACAATTTCTGCAGGAGTGTTTGCTGTTTGTTTTGCGTGGTAGTTTACCATTTGTTTGTTCAACGAACATGAGCTTGAAAACATTTGGGAGCCCTTTTTTAAAAAAAGATTATCGATCTCATTTTTTGTTTGTTTTTGGAACTAGCAACACCCTACCCAACGCCCTTTTTCTAGGGCTTTTCGGTACCAGTTGTACTTGCACATGGTTAACTGGTGTCGTTTGGCAAGTTTGTGTGGTCATGGCAAATGGATACCATGGAAAAATTGTTCTAGTGTTCTAACGCCTCAATGCCTATGTGTGTGGTATCTGCTGTCTGAAGCGTTTGTTATTTTAGTTCGTTTTTTGTTCTGCTCTCCTTATTTTCTCCGATATCAGTTGAGCTTGTCCACGAAGAAACTGTTTGGTTTAAGTACGTTTTATGCGATGACAGCTCAAAAACACCATTGTTGCAATTTTAACATCCAGCCAGGCATTTGGTTGGCTGGCTGATGGTGGTGGCGATGGTGCTTCTTCTGCCATAGAGCACAGCAGATGTAGATGTTGCTCGACAGTTCTGTTGCATTCTGCTGCTACCGCTGTTATTTTGGAATTTTTGCGATTGTCATTTGGTATTTGGCAGTTTACTAACAGTTCACATCCAATTAAATTGGCTTGCACAAAAATAAGTGCGATCTTATTGTATAGATCATGTTCTTGGCAGCAGCAAATGTAGCATTTTTTTCGTTTTGGTTGTTTTCTTCGCATTTCAGTGTTTTTTTTTCTTTTGTGAAAACTCACAAGTTAACGTGACAACTGGTTGGGGGACCAACGAAGCATTATCAGCTATTAGATAAGAAAAAAGTTTTCTTCATGCTGTTTTCGTTTTTGAATTTTGAGAATATATTTTTTTTCTAGCTGTCAAGTAAATAAATTGAAAATTGAACTACATTCTTATTTTAATGTGAGACCTGATTATGGTGTTTGACCATTGGCATGAATTTCATGTGTCGACCTGCATAATTGGAATGGAAACACAATTTATATTCATAGTTTTGTATGCAAATCTATGGAAGGAAATGAAGTTTGTTGTTTGGCTATTTTAATAAAGTCTCAACCAGCGGACTGAATTCTGATATAAATGTAAAACAATATTCCTAGTTTTATCCGAAATTTTTGTATAAAAAACGACCTGACCTGAAAAACGTTGTTTTTTTCCTCATAAAATTTGCAATATAATTTTAGTAACAGTTATTGATTTCAGTGGAAATTTTCTGATATAGATTGACAATTTTGAACAGACCCCATATAACGAAATGCCTGATTTTAATAACCGTCATTAGTTATTTCTTACAAATTTTTTATTTTTGGTTCCAGATGTTCAGAAACCACGTCGTAAAGTTCGGTTGAACGTAAAAATTGGACCAATATTGGTAATTTTAAGTAGGAAATTATGTGGAACGATTTACTTCACAATGATATCGTCTTAAAAATGCATAAAATCAACATCCGTAATGCCAATATAATATTAACATTGATCCGATACAGTTTAGTATTAACCTTTACTGCTCTAATGGCGGGAAATTTCGTGTAGACCTTCAAATGATTTATGCATGTCCGTCCGTCCGTCTGTTGATGTTAAATTGTAATCAAGGCACATGTCGCATTTATAATCCGATTTGGATGAAATTTGCCACAAGTCACTTATTTGGCCCAAGGGCGAACCCTATTGAAATTGGACAAAATCGGTTCAGATTTATATATAGCTCCCATATATATTTTCGTCCGATTTTAGGTAAATGGTGCACCAAAGTCCCTGAAAATCATTCGATTTGCACGAAACTTTGAGTAGCGTACTGAATTAAGTCTAGAATGACGTGTGCTAAGTTTCGTGAAAATCGGTTCAGGTTTAGATATAGCTCCCATATATATTTTCGTCCGATTTTAGTTAAATGGTGCACCAAAGCCCCGGCAATTCTTTTGATTTACACGAATTTTGGCACAGCGTACTGAATTAGGTCTAGAATGATGTGAGGTAAGTAGCTACCATATACAATTTCGTCCGATTTTATGTAAATGGTGCAACAAAGTACCCATATATCTTTCGATTTTGGTATAGCGTACTGAATTATGTCTAGAATGATGTGTGCAAAGTTTCGTGAAAATCGGTTCAGATTTACATACACCTCCTATATATGTTTTCGTCCGATTTGCCATAGCTAGGCCGATTGACACAATGTAGTGATGTTAATAAAAATTTATCTCTGGCAAGTTTCCTTGTAACCGGTTCATTCATTTTGACCTATTCAGTTAATTGTACACCAAATAATCAATGGGGATTAAATTTTGAACAGTTTGCTTTGAGTCGATTTACAAAATGTAACATAGGTTGTAAAATGACATGTGTTGGGATCGATGTCAGTCGGTTTACTTATAGATAAAGATCGCATATTTAAGTCCGTTCAATTTAATGTCAACGTTCCTTCGAAAAGGCGACGTCTTTCAGGACACATGTGTACAATATACCCAAAGTGGTGAAGGGTATCATATAGCCGACTATATGATATCCTTCCTACTTTACTACTTTCCTTACTGGTTTTTCGAAAAAATAGTGGTCGTATCCCAGTATCGTATTTCGATGTGTTTTTGTATAATATTAGATAAAATCATAATCATTAGGTGATTCTATAAAAAAATTTCACCCAACATATTATATGCATGTTTTATTAATGAGAATTTTTCCCATACAAAGAAATTCAATCGAAAAAGAATTTTCCAACCGAATTATCTGTTATTTAATATTTTGAATTCTAATTTTTGCGTTTCTGGATACGTTTTGGAACCGAATTGGCTGTAATTTATATTTTGGGTTCTATATTTCTAGGTGTGCCAGCTTTTAATTTTTCTTTAGTTTTACACAAAATGCCCTCAAAAGTGAATGTAATTTACTATTCCTTGTGGTTTATAGGTTGCAAAATATCCTTGGAAAATATAGTCGACATAGGCATGTTTTATACACATACTATTATTTTTATTAAAAATATACTTTTTTCTATTTGCATCTATTTTCATTTTCAAAATCAGGCCCCCTTACCTTATATGCAAATCTGTTATTTTGAGCAAATGCATGTGCCCTCTCTCTCTCACTACTGGCTTTAACATTGTTTAGGAAAACAATAAACACCCCATAAGACACAGTCGGGCGAACCACCGCACGCGTGCTCTCTCGCGAGAGTAAGTATCACTATTCTCTCACACACATTCAACTGAACCAATTGAAAAACCATTGACACGCACACACAGACAAGTGCGTGAGAACAGAATTTTTTACGCTCTGCCCGTGTCTGCCATAAGAATTAACCATCATGTAATTACTTTATATTATGCTATGATGATACAGATACTCCCTCCCTGACCTATAAACGACGTTTAATAAATGCATACAATTCGACAGATCAAAATGTAAACAAATCCACTTACCTGGCTCCCCAAAAACAAACAAGATTTGTTTGTTTTTGGGGAACAAAATAAGAGAACTTTCCGTGAATGGGTGGAGTGGAGAACGAGAGAGTAATCGAACGACGAGCCGAGAAAAAAACGAACAAAAACAACGGAGATCGAGCGACACAAATACGCAAAAGAAATGCATGAATAATAACAACAACAATTTAACTATTATAAACAATTTGTAAATTAAATAGAAACTAGAATTGACATTTGAAATATTTCACAATTTGCCTTTTTTACCACAAGCATTATTTTGGCATATGACACTCTCGTCGTCATCACCAATGCAAAATGATGGCGAGGTTGGTAGCAAAAAGAAATGCAACACACAGAAAACGCACAACAAAGAATGGGGGGTTGGTGAAATTGCAAATGAAAAACTATATTGCTGATAACTATATTTACTGATATTAATTACACTTTCACACTAGAAAAACACTTGGGAAAACTTCTTCACACTTCATACTTTATTGAATTTTATAAATGACCGAAATTACTGAAAAAATCGCGACAACCGTACCGAGCAAATTATTTTTGCAACCGAACAAAATGAAAAACAAAATAAACTGAGCAAGGAGCCGGTGGGTGGTGTGTTGCCATAATCAAATTATTTGCATTTGCTTTGGTTGGTAGATGGTAATTCTTCAAATAATGTACGTTCACACGAAATAATTGATAAATTGCAAATTTGGAAGTGAGGTATGGCACTTTGCCTTTTTATTAAATGATTATTACAGTTTATCAATACTTAAGAGTATAATATTTAAACGTTCTGTTTTTCGCTAATATCTATAAAAAATAAACACAAGCGATTAAACACCAATTGTACAAAAGCGTATTAGTTATTTGTTGATAAGCCCTCGATTAGTTTGAAGTATTTTTTTATTTCAAAACAGTTAGTTATAGTGTACTATAGAGATTTAGTGTGAAGAAAGAAAAATAATGCATGAAATGTTTCCATAAATAACGGTTTTCGTAAAAAACATCGACTTTGACGTTACAGCAATTTATTTGCAAACATGTTAATAAACTGACTAAATTTTATAAAATAAGTAAATAAAAAAACTGATAAAATCGTTTACGGATAAAAATAATTTAAAACCAGTAAGGAAAGTAGTAAAGTCGGACGGTGCCGACTATATGATACCCTACACAACTTTGGGTATATTCAACAGATGAATCCTAACAGATGACGCAAGGGCCAGTAAAATGAAATTGGATCCATAAACTTGTCATTCTGCAACCGATATTAAATTTTTCATTTGGTCAGATATAGAAGCTATATCTAAATCTGAACCGATTTCAGAAAACTTAACACACATCATTCTAGACCTAATTCATTATGCTGTGTCAAATTTCCTGCAAATCGAAAGACATATAGGGAATTTGATGGACCATTAAATCGGACGAAAATATATATGGGAGCTATACCTAGATCTGAACCGATTGAACAGGAAACTTAAAGCACATCAATGTATACCTAATTCATTACGCTACGCTAAATTTCGTGTGTGTTAACATCATTCTAGACCTAATTCATTACGCTGTGCCAAATTTCGTGTAAATTGAGAGATATATAGGGACTTTGGTTCACCATTTACATTAAATCGGACGAAAATGTATATGGGACCTATATCTAAATCTGAACCGATTTTTTCCAATTACAATGAGGTTCGTCCTTGGGCCAAATAAGTGACCTATGCCAAATCGACTAAGAGAGTGATTCTATGCATATTCTCAAATAGAGCTATGTGTTTATCTCGTTTTCTTTTGCCTGTTATCACAAAGACATAATACCCTGTACCACAGTGTGGTGAAGGGTATAAAAATCAGTAAAATGTGTAAAAATTTTCAACAATTTGTACATCGCCCTTACAATAGAAAATGATGTTCCGAATGTACCAGAAGTTTCTAGAATTAGTAGATAATAGTAAATAATTCTTAAAATAAATAAATATTTGAAATAAAAAATCAAAAGATGGGAATTAATCTAAAGAAACGGTTCGATTTCGAAAGGCTATATTAAAAAGTCCGGAATATTGTTGCAGTATGTGAAGAAGTTTCAATTAATTATGGCATTTTATCAAATCGCTGATCATTTTTTTACCACAGTGCATGTTTTAATTATGTGACCACCACTGTATAAGTTTGTACTAAATCTGATACTCAATATCATTTCGACCAAACATGAATAAAAATATTTTGTGTTTGACCGAATACTACTATACTACCGAATTCCTTCCTTACATAAGAATGATAAAATTCGGTGGTACTTTGTGTTCGGTGCTACTTTTTATTCTAAAAAAACTTTCGAACTGCTACAAATGCTTCAAAAATGCACTAATTTATGTTATTTTAATAGTTTATATATTGATTATTAATCATGGAAATAGCAAAGGTGCCATTCCCCAATCTATGATCCGTGTGAATGATGGTTATTTTGATAATTCTGCCTACCATTCGAGATTGACGAAATAGACATATAATTTGAATATGGCAACATTACACCCGCTCCTTGCTCGGTTTATTTTGTTCTTAATTTTTGCGTGTGCCAAGATAGTTTGTTTTCATTTAATACATTTCTTGTATGTGTTTGTTTTTGTATTTCTCTGGCGTTTTTGTTGGGGTTTTTTCTCTTCGTCGTACGATTACTCTTGCGCTCTCATCTATTAAAACAAAGCAATCTTATTATGTTAAGAGAAAAATCCCAAAATTTGGGAGGAAGCAGATAAGGTTTTTGTTTACATTTGTTGTTATTGGATTGTATACGTTTAATAAACGTCGTTTATAGATCAGGGATGGAATATCTGTATCTTGTGAAGTTTAAGCAAATTTTTTTTTTTAATTTTTTTATTTTAAAATTGTATTATGGGGATGACCCATTAAACCAATTTTAAAATAAACGACTCATATAACGGCCCATTATGACGTTTTCAATCGAATTTTCTGATTGAAATGACTATAATATGGCATGTTGGTCCCATGTCCCATTCAACCATACTGAGTACATGTAATTTGGAAAATAAATTTTTCATAATGCAATAACATAATGCAATAACATAGTCCCCATATAAAGATCCCGATCGCTGTAAGGAATTTTGAATGCACACCAGATGGTGGAGGGTATAAAAGCTTCTGCCCGGCTAAACTTAAAAACAGTAACCTCAGTTGGAAAATGCTGATGAAACATGCAACATATTCAAAATAGGACAGATACTTTTTATGAGTCGATTATTATACCCTACACAACTATGTTGTCTGGGTATTATATCTTTGTGCAGTCCCAAGAGTTTGTACGGCCCACCTTTAAGTATACCGATCGTCATATCCCGACTAGCTGCGTCGATCTAGACATGTGTGTCCGTCCGTTCGTCTGTCCATTATAATTTATAAACACGATACAGGCTTCAGTTATGGACCAATCTTCACGAAATTTTGCATGTAGGATTGGTTATGGCAAATGAAGACCCCTATTGTTTTTGGTAAAGATCTGTTAATATTTAGGGGTTGAAATGGTCCAATTACTTATTTTTTTTTGTCTCATTTTCTGATCGCTCCAGAGGCCGCAATTATGGTCCAAACATAGCGAAATTTTACATGGAGAATGGGATTGAGCCAAATAATATGCATCCATGATAAAGACCTATCAAATGGACCCTGAGTTTTGTGCGAAAAATTGCAAAATTTGGGTATATAGTTACCCCTGAAGGACCTATACCCGAAAAGTTGATAGTATATCCAAGAGGAGTGGTACCTAATTTACCTTAAATCGGACGAAAATATATATGGGAGCTATATCTAAATCAGGACCGATTTTTCCCAATTTCAATAGGGTTCGTCCTTGGGCCAAACAAATGAGCTGTACCAAATTTCATCCAATTCGGATCATAAATGCGACCTGTACTTTGTTTACAATTTAACACGGACAGACGGAAATTTATAAATCGACTCAGAAAGTGATTCTATTCATATTCTCAAAAGGAACCATGGGTCTATCTCGATTATTTTTGCCTGTTACAAACATATGCACAAAGACATAATACCCTGTACCACAGTGTGGTGAAGGGTATAAATACATGTTTCTATAGGTCCTTTCCCAATTTGTCTATAGTAATCCATCCTTGTTATACCCTACACAACTATGTTGTCAGGGTATTATAGCTTTGTGCAGCCCCAAATGTTTGTAACGCCGCGAAATATTGGTCCTAGACATACCTTTAAGTATACCGATCGTCATATCTCGACTAGCTGAATCGATCTAGACATGTGTGTCCGCCCGTCCGTCCGTCCGTCTGTCCATTATAATTTGTAAACACGATACAGGCCACAGTTATGGACCAATCTTCACGAAATTTTGCATGTAGGATGGGTTCTGGCCAATGAAGACCCCTATTGTTTTTGGAAAAGATCGGTTAATATTTAGGGGATGAAATGGACCAAAAACATTATTTTTGTCGGTTTTTCTGGTCGCTCCAGAGGCCGCAATTATGGAGAAGGGAATCGGGCCAGAGAATAAGCATGCATGTTTTGATAAAGATCGGTCAATATTTAGCGGGTCAAATGAACCCCTCACAATAA